>NC_045806.1:82567592-82735111 GCF_009873245.2 Balaenoptera musculus | reverse complement strand
AACCAAATTCAATAAAGTTGTAAGACACAAAATTAACATATAAAAATCACTTGTGTTTCTATACACTAATGATGAACTGAGAAATTAAGAAAATAATCCCATTTACAATATCATCAAAAACAACAAAATACTTAGGAATAAATGTAACCAGGAGATGAAAAAATCTGTATACTAAAATGTATAAAACATTTATTATTTTTTAAATTGAAGTATAGTTGATTTACAATATTTCAGGTGTACAGCAAAGTGATTAAGTTTTACACACACAAACATTCAGATTCTTTTCCATTGTAGGTTATTACAAGATATTGAATATAGTTCCCTGTGCTATACAGTAAGTCCTTGTTTTTTATCTATTTTATATATAGTAGTTTGTATCTGTTAATCCCAGATTCCTAATTTATCCCTCCCTTCCCTTTCCCTCTTGGTAACCATAAGTGTTTATTTTTTTCATTTCTTTATGTTTCTTTTGTTTCCACTACTCTAGGAGATGGATCCAAAAAAAATATTGCTGTAATTTATGTCAAAAAAAAAAAAAAAAAAATAATAATGTTAATACGTGTATAATTCATGCCATGTCAGCAAGCCATTTGTCAGTCCGGCAAAAGCCCATTACCAATCACAGTTTAGAATTTTGTGACTTATAAGTACTGATCTCTGAAATTCTGCTTTCTATATTATGACCTCCTTATATTTGACTTCCTCATATTTACTAAACCAATACGTTACCATCAACAGGAGTAAATTCCCTTTACATCCTTCCTATTTTCTCAGATAACACTCCACTTCTGGTTTCATTTGCTTGCCTACTTATTCTAGAATCCATAGTCAAACATTTGAGTAATATTTTACACAGCATCTTAAAATTCTTAGCCCCGTTGGCTTTCTGCATATTTGCTGCATACAATCCTAAGCTCTGAAAATTTCCCAATGTCTGTTTTCTCCCCACTTGTATACAGGCTGCTGAGCGTTGCTGAAGAAAGTCAAGAAGCTGTACTGATTAGGTTTACCTTCATTTGGTCTTTGGCTGTTGCTCAGCAAATCTTTCATTTATCTTTTCTTGGTGTCCTTCTGTAATCTCTACAACAGTTATTCTAAATCATTTCCACTCTCCTTAAGCCTTCAGCCACAATTCTACCTCCTCACTCAGTAAATAAGTTAATTTCTTACTTTACTGAGGGAAAAAAACACCTTTCATGAACTCCCTTCTTGTCTCCTCCTCCATCTCAAAGCTTCTCTGGATTTTCCTTCTTTATCTTTTCCCTTTAACTTGTCTATGAGGAGAACATGTCCCTCCTGCTTCCTAAGATTAACCCCTCTGTCCTCTCCTTCCATTCTATTTTGGTACCATTATTTCATCCATTAGTCCCTTCTCTCTTACATCTTTAGTATTTTCCCATGCCCACTAATATACTCTAGTCTAGGAAAAGCCAAAAGGAAGACAAACAGAAATAATAAAGCTGTCAAAGTCTTTTCCTACTTACTGAAGATTATGGCCTATATCTAGCCTTCTGTACATGACCAGCCATCTCAAAAATATAATCTGTAGTCACTTCTCCCATTTAGCACCATCTACTCATTTAGTCAGGCTGCTTCTCTCCCACCCCCTACTGAAACTGTGTTTTGAAAGTTACTAAGGACTTCTTAACTGCAAATTTTCAGTCTTTTCTTAGCCCTTACTCTGCTTTACCTCTCCGTAACATTTAATACAGTACATTACACTAACCCCTCTTTACTGAAATTATCTGCTCTCTTGGCTTGCAAGATTCCTCAGCCTTCTGAATTCTCCTACTGCTTTGGCCACTTGTCTCTGTTTCTTCTGCTGACTCATTTGTTCCCCTATTTTCTGTATTGTAGGTATTACCTAAGATTGTGTCTTTTCTTCTCTTCAATTCTGTTTCAATAATCTCCACTATAATGATTTCATCCATATGTATGATTTCAAATATCATCTCTGTTCAAATGATTTTTCCTAATCTATATCTTCAATAACAACTTCCACCTTCAGGTCTCAGAACCACAGTTCCAAATGCTGAATGAATATTTAAATGTTTTCAGCTAGATAAGTGTTAATACCTAAAATTCAAAATATCCAAAATTTGACTTATTATTGGTATCTTCAGACTTTCTCCATTTATTTATTTACATTTTCCAAATTCCCTAGTTTCATAAATCCAGGAGTCATCCTTAAAATTCTCGCACTCCCTCAAACCACTATACTTCGTCAGAATTTCTTTTTTTTTTTTATTGGAGTATAATTGCTTTACAACGTTGTGTTAGTTTCTGCTGTAGGATGAAGTGAATCAGCTATATGTATACCTATATCCCCTCTCTCTTGGACCTCCCTCCCACCGCCCCCATCCCACCCATCTAGGTCGTCACAGAGCACCGAGCTGAGCTTCCTGTGCTTTATAGCATGTTCCCACTAGCTATGTATTTTACGCATGTTAGTGTATATATATCAATCCTAATCTCCCAATTTGTCCCACCCTCCCTTTCCCCCCCATGTCCACATGTCCGTTCTCTATGTCTACATCTATTCCTGCCCTGCAAATAGATTCATCTGTACCATTTTTCTAGATTCCACATATATGAGTTAATGGCTTACTTCACTCTGTATGACAGACTCTAGGTCCATCCACATCTCTACAAATGACCCAGTTCCGTTCCTTTTTATGACTGAATAATATTCCATTGTATATATGTACCACATCTTCTTTATCCATTCATCTGTCGATGGGCATTTAGGTTGCTTCCATGTCCTGGCCGCAATGAACATTGTGGTACATGTATCTTTTTGAATTATGGTTTTCTCAGGGTATATGCTCAGGAGTGAGATTGCTGGGTCATATGGTAGTTCTATTTTTAGCTTTTTAAGGAACCTCTATACTGTTCTCCATAGTGGCTGTGTCACTTTACATTCCCACGAACAGTGCAAGAGGGTTCCCTTTTCTCCACACCCTCTCCAGCATTTATTGTTTGTATTAATTCCACCTCTGAAGTCTCTCTGTCTCTCGGTCTCTTTTCTCCTGTCTTATTTTCATTCTCACTACTACTATTCCTATTTAGCTTTCTGATTCCTCACACCTATATTATTCCAATACTTCAGTCACTTCATCTCCAGTGTGTCCCCACTCCAATCTGTCCAGAGTTACAAAAGTAAAGCTTCAGCCATTTTGCTCAATAGCATGAGATATCTTATGTGGCCTCTCCTTACCAAAATGAAGTCCAACTTCCTTAGCCTAGTATGGAAGTTCTTGTAGTCTGATCTTACCCTACATCTTCTAGTTTTATTCCAAACTACTTCCCTTCACATATCCTATGGTATAGCTAAACTAGACTACTTGTAATTCCACGTATCATATACTACTTTTCTGCCTATGTTCTTTACTCCTTTGGAAAAGCCCTTTCCACATTTCTGTTCCTTGAAATCCTGAGCACTCTTCAAGGTTCACATAAAGTTCCTTTTCTCCGTATAGTCCTCCCTGTTTCTCCTTGGCAAAAAGTGGTTGCTACTTTGCTTGGGCCCCCAGAATGTTATTTTTATTCCTCTTACTGCATGTACCCCATATTACCTAAATAGCAGTTATATGTATTTTTGAGTAGTCCTGCTACTCAGTCGTTAGCTCCATGAATACAGGAGTTTAGGCTTATTTACTCCTATCTCTATGTAACACCTAACACAGTACTGTATACCTAGTAACAGCACCAAAAAATTTGTATACTGGATGCCTAATTACAAATGGATCGAATATTTAAATTTAGAGCTTTTCTCTGCAGAGCTTCAAACACTTTGTGAGCATTATCTCACATCTTGAAAACATTCTTGGGAACAAAACAAAGGACAGTTGCCATTATCTCTATGAAGGACTAAAGTGGCAAAGCAATTTACTAGAGTTGGTAGCAGAGCTGCAAATCCAAAACCACCTGACTACTTGTGCTCTATCCCCTCAACCATGTTTGCTCTCAAATTAATTCCGATTAATTTAGAAGTAAATTTCCATCTCTTTTGTTTATCCAACAGTTAGCTTTAATAGCCACATTTCCCTGAGTGGATTGTTGCCTAGAAGTCCAAATCGCCTCACTTCTTCCTCTACCCTCTGCCCTCTGGCAGTTATCACTCCTCCCTGTGACTTGTGTGGAAACACACTCTGGTCGATGTTCTTTCTTCTGGCTGTTTTAGTTTCGATGTACCAGCAATCAGCAGGCTTGTTCAGCTTCTTTTCTGTGGTAATTCCTCGAGTGAGCTGAATTTACCTGCACTAAATATTACATGTCATGGGTGGCCTCACATATTGGAGGGCAGAAAATGGCTGCAGCTGAAGGGAGGAGAAGGGAGGATAATGACTTTATTTTCTGCAGAAAGAGATGAGATCATTTTTTAAAGATGCCATTTCCTTTTAGATATAGAAGATTGTTAGACTCCCCTTTATGTCCTTTTATCATCCAAGGTCATGGAAAGAGTAAGAAGAAGTTACTTCCTGGGATGATAGTGAAACCTGAGCTGTTGGGCATCATTTAGGCATAAAGATCATGAAGTACTTTGCTAACCACTAGTGTAACCAAAATGTCCGTGGGCTGGATCATGATAAACATTCCACTATGGCAGCACAATACATCAGCTTTAGATCTAGCAGTAAAAAATAGGAATTCAAGAGAGACAGCCATTATTTGACATGCCCAGTCTTGAGCACACTCTTCCAGTGTGTTTATTAGTAATGGTAAGGTGGATTTGTGTGTGTGCATGTGTGTGTGTTTAAGACATAATTTCTGCCAACAGAATCCTCTGGATTTGGTGACCCAGGCAGTACTTCCACAGTCCCAAAGACCAGTTGAAAAGAAAATAATATTTAAAGAATATTTTTATTTTGTTTGCCTGATATCAAATAGCTGGGTTGACTGTTATGGTTTTTTCTTGATTTGATTGTTCTGAGAATACATTTTGAAATGCTATTAGTTCTTGTGAATTTGGAGCTGTCAGGATTCCACCTTTCCCTACAAAGAGGGTAACTGCACCCAACCTACTTGAACTTCTAATTTATGATAGAAGTTTGGAGGGCTTATAGGAAGCTTTCACCCCTGGAGGACTAACTCACATCTAATTCTCACTGCTCTGTATGACAACTATACTTGTAAAATAATTCAACATCTATTCTAACTAAAATATAATTATGCATTCAATATATAATGTCCTCCACTTCTGCCTGAATCCAGTAAACTGTGTTATATAAATAATAATCAGTAATAACATGACATAAAAATATGCTTTAGGTAATGATGAACATTAAAATGCATGAATTATTTCAACAGAAGCATATGAACTTGTAGGAACATAATGGGGGAAAATAGCTTGTTGTGCTTGTCTTTTTTTTTTTTTTTTAATCCTCATTTGTATCTCAAAACCCAACTTCACTGAGGATTTCCAGTGAAATTTCTAATGGAGAGACTCTGGCAAATGTAATTTAAGGAAGCATGACTAAAGGTGATTAAATAATATAATGCAATATTAAGTGCTTTATGTGACTTCAACTCAAACAAGACTTCAGTACTTCCCACTCAATGAGGAAATAAAACCTTTTTTTAACTTAAGAAAAAAAGTAAGTTGTTAAAGAATATTAGATACCCTGGTAATGAAACAGATCAAATAAGAGTAGCCATTTTTATTCAGTGGTATGAAAATAACCCAAGAGAATAATTGTGAATGGAATGAAAATAAAAGCAGAGCTGAAATTGCCATGTAAATAATAATAATAAAAAGTGGCTGCTTCTGCCAAAGTACTGTCAACTGAAACAGATTGCACAGCACCATAATTATCAAAACTGACATACGTAAAATGATTATAAATTAATGGTTTGTAGAACAAAGTCATACGTCACAGATTTGTACCAGGTAGATACATAATCACAGGGAACAAAAGACCTTGAAACAATGTAAAATTACGAAATTAATCTAAAATGGGATACTGCACACACAGTGTAAATTATGAGATCATTTTTCATATGATTAAGGATGAATTTATATACCTAGACACTTGAATGAGTGGACTTCATTACATACCACTATTACTACTGCCTGTGTGACAGATTTGGTCAGCCTTACTGTAAGTACTTTAACAGCAAGTCAATCCCAGGAAAAGTTACAAAGTTGGAAATTAGATTTATCACAGGTTATGTGATTGGTTCCAAGAACTAAAAAATACATCGGTAAGGGTGTTGGTCTTATAAATTTACATGTATTAAGTACAAACAGCATGCTAGTTTAACAATTTGTGCAAGTCAACGGCCTCATGAATACCTCAGAGGTTTTCTTTCAATGATATTTTATTCTTTTCATTTGATAAGTTGAAGAATAGGAGTGTAATTTTCCCAGAATGCATTAAATCATTTTGCCGTAAACTTGAAAGTCCTGTAGATCTTCTGTTTGAAACTGTAGTCATGTTGTACCCATCAGATGATTTCTTTTTTGTAGTAAATGTTGTATTCCTACTGTGCTATTTTTGGCAAGCTCTCTATGTGGCAATATACATGTGGCAAAGACATAAATAGATAACATTGCCTGCTTTATAAAAATTTTCTCAGGAAACAAAATTTTCGTTGCTGAAAATATATTCAGGAAGTTGTTACTGTTTATGCATAATATGGCTTCGGCTTACTAATGTTTGGCCAATGCTAGAAACATACATAAATTGAAACTGAGTCATAAGAAAAGGATAGTAAATCATAACTCTTTGGGAAAAGACCTGTGTTAAGGTTTATACCAAGATTCTATTTTCGTGAGCAATAGTCTGTGTCTACATGACACCAAAACATCTGGATGCAAAGTGAAAAACGTAGTCAGTCATCTAGATGTTTCTAAATATCCAGATGCTTTGTGTTGATTAGACAAAGATTCCAGATGATTGACTGAATTGTTCACCCTCACAGTTAACATGAATAGATTACTCCATCTAGCACTCTGGGGAAGCAGACAATCATAAGAAAGCAGGAGATGGAGCATGAGATCTTACAGAGGAAGGAGTGGTTTGATGATACCTGTGATTATTTTGTCCTCATGCAATTCTCAAAGTTGAGTGATGCCCTTTTATTTTTATCATTAAAATAATAATTCAGGATAAAAGTTATTATTTTCTTCTGGAAATCCAAATATTTATTCTTTTGGAATAAATGTTGTGTTGATTCATCGCAAAACTTAATAAACTATCATGGAGCCAACAGTTATTAAATAGATAAAAAGTGAATAGTTTTAGATACTGCCCCCCACCAAGTACCAATGTATTTTAAAACAGCATATATAAATTTCAAACAGGAAAGAAAATTTTGAACTTCTAGAGTCAGTGAAGAAGCATTTTTTGAACATTTATGTATAATTAATTCATTCATTCCTTCACTAAACATTGAGCCACCTTATGTGCCAGACACTGCGCATAGGATCAGGATACAAGGTGAATCAGATAACTTTTGCCTTCAAGCAATTCACATTCCAGTAGGAGCTACAGCACTGTTAACAGTTAATAAAGGTAGAGTGAGATAAGTGCCAAAAGAGCAATGTGCAAAGTGTTACTGAAGCATCAATAATGCAGCCACTGTCTGCCTAGGGTGGGGGAAGGGCAGTTGTTAGGGAAAGTTTGATAGGAGAAATGATGTTTGTGAAGAATCTTGAAAGAAAAGGAGAAAGAGAACAATCAAAAAAGCTGAAAACTACAAAGAACCTCCTGTTTAGACATATCAGAGAGCTAATAAGAAGACAGAATTGAGGAATCAAAATTCAAGAGACAAGAGAAATTTACCCTGCATGTGCTCAACATTTTACCTTGCATTCCCTTCAAGAAATTTGCTGATTCATAAGAGGCACGTGTAGAAGTGACTTCTAAGAGTCAGGGGGGTCTGCAGAGTTTTTTGGCCACCTCATGAGGCTGGAGAAAAAAAAAAATGGAGCTCACAACTACCAAAGCAGCCAATACATGACTGGCAAAGATCCCAAAGAAAAGAGAAGAGCAGAAAAGTAAACCTGACAGTTAAAGCAGATTTTCCTCTTGAGGTATTATCAAATTGTAAGTGGCATACACATAGAGGTGGAGAAACCTAGTAGAATGTGGCTGTTGAGAAGCTGAGAAGCTAAGTAAAGGGTATCAGGATTTGGTCAGGGACTCAGAACCTCTCTGAGTTCTGAGAGGTTAAAATAACGGATTTATAGAATAAATTAAATCCTTTATAGAATAAGGATTTAATAATGTGTTGGATCTTATGCAATTGTGGGAGCTTATGTAAAAGACTATGGAAGTCTGATGCCTTCATATTTGGTGGGTAGGTCTAAAGTCACTAAGGGTCAGTAGGGCCAGTATTGAGAAGAAAATCAAGACTTGAAACAAAAGAGTCAGGGCAGCCTGTAACCCACAAGGACTAACTGAAACCCAAGAGGACAAACTGGAACCTGTGTTTGTCTATCACTACCTTTGACTTCATCAACGCAGGTGACTTGCAGAAGAAACTGGCAATTTTTGCCATGGAACTGCACATGTGTCCCTAGCCTGGGACTCAGAGAAGCTGAAGGAGATCTGGTAGAGGCTAGAGTAGCTGCACGCCTGGCTGCTGCTCTAAGCTAACAAGGTGAGTCAGAAGATCAGCCACAATGTGTATGAACTGCATGGTTTTTGGATCCCTACACCTACACCAACCCTGAGAGCATAATGGCTGCTGCTTTACTTCCACCTTCCAAATCTCACAGAAGTTTTTTCCTAGAGGTCAGTACTAACTTAAAACTAAACAGGGAAGGGAATTCTAGGAAGTCTAGTTCTTCCTTGATACAGTACAAGACCACCGAATGGTGACCTTGCCAAATTGGCATCCATATACACCTCTTTTAACCATATTTGTCTTCCATATAAACACAGTAGCAACATGATTCAATTATCCTTTGTACCATCGAAAATTCATTAACCAAAATAGGATGCTTATCCATCTTTGGATAATAACCATTCCTCTTCTAACTGAATTATATCCCTGCATTAATCAGCTTGGGCTGGCATAACAAAATACCACAGACTGAGTGGCTTAAACAACAGAAATATTTTTACTTTTTTTTTTTCCCCTCACAGTTCTAGAGGTTAAAGATCCAAGATCAAGGTATCAACAGGTTTGGTTTCTTCTGAGACCTGTTTCCTTGGCTCGCAGATGGCTATCTTCTCACTGTGTTCTCTTATGGCCTTTCCTCTATGCACGTACAATTTTGGTGTCTCTTCTCATGCCCAATTTCCTCTTTTTATAAAGATACCAGTAAAATTGGACTTAGGCCCACTCTAATGTTTTCATTTAACTTAATCACCTCTGTAATGGTCTTATATCTAAATATAGTCACATTCTGAGACACCTGAAGTTAGGACTTCAATATATGAATTCTGGGGGTACATAATACAGCCCATAACTCCCTCCATGCCTTTGATGTTCTGTGATGTAAATAGTGAGATCTAAGATTAAGAGATCTAAGATTAACTATTCTTGCCATATCTTCTGTTACATGGTAGAAGAGCAGGAAAGTGATAGTAAAGGTTAATATATTCATATCAAAATTAGAGGGAATACTCAAAACAGTTCTCCTTGCTGCAACTTGCTCATGAGGTCATATAAAGTATTTATAACTTCCTACACCCATTATCCTTTGCATATTCCCTCTGTCCTCAACAAGCACCTTGACTAGTCCTTGCCTGGTGGAGCGAGTGATCCAAGCCTTCATTCCTGAAGGGTCTAGGCCATTAGCAATCCTACCTGCAATGAGTTGTTTTAGTTTTTGGCTTTTAAAATAGGTGTGTATCAGAGGATATCCTGCATGTCTGACATAGTCCTTCTTGCCCTCTTCCCTGTGAAGGAGCAACCCAAAATTTCCCCTTGATAGTCAGGATCCATCACCCCAGCTAGTACAGTAGTCCTTTTTCACTGTAAATTCAGTGACATCAGAAGCTCAAAGGAAGCAGGTGACAGTCTCAACTTCTAGTTTAATAGAAACATTGCTGTGTACCCTGGTGGAAGCATTTCTTCCATGGGAACTAAGACCTCTAGACTAGCAGAGCACAAAATGATGGGGAAAGTAAGAAAAACTTTTGCTTGTAAATTACTAAGGATAGTTTGCTTCCTGGACCTATGTATTTTGTTTATGGAGGAAACAAGACCATATATGCTTCTCCAATATAGAGCTTTATTTTGCATCCTAGAAAATGTTACCCTCACCACACGAGGCATTGCCATGCAGATGGAATCATAATTGAATCTTCAAAGGGTTGTTCCACTGTTCTATCTGCCCAGCTGCTTCAGGGTGTTGGTAAACACAATAAGACCAAGAATCCCATGAACATGAGCCCATTGCTACATTTCATTTCCCATAAAATGACTTCCTTGATCAGAAGAAATGCTCCCATTATCCCTTGTACTCAATTTTTTATAATTGTTCTATTCTCTTACAGTTTCCCCCGCCCCACCCCATCCTTCACTCCCACTAAACTATAACCTCTTTGTGAGCAAGAACTGTGTCTTATTCATTTTGGTAACTTTAACAAATATAGCCTAAATTTAGGTACATGTTCAAAGGATACTGATTGAAAGGTCAATGATAGAAAGGTCAATGATAGAAAGGTCAATAATGTCAAATACAGCTGAGGGGTCAAACAACATGAAGGCAAATATTAAAACGAGGACTTTTATTAGAAACAAGGACCATTTAAAGATGGAATTAGGGACTACCCTGGTGGTCCAGTGAGTAAGACTCCATGCTCCCAATGTTGGGGGCCCAAGTTCGATCCCTGGTCAGGGAACTAGATCCCACATGCATGCCACAACTAAGAATCTGCATGCCAGAACTAAAAGATCCCGCATGCTGCAACTAAAGATCCTGTGTGCCGCAAGGAAGATCCCAAGTGCTACAATTAAGACACGGCACAGCCAAAATAAATAAATAAATAAACATTAAAACAATTTAAAAAATAAAGTTGCAATTAAACAGGTGAAACAAAAGGAGAGAAATCTCGCGATGGCAAATTCTCTTACTAGCTGTATGAACTTGGGTCTCTGTTATGTACTAAACGTTTATGTTCCCCCAAATTCATATATTGAAGCCCTAACCTCTAATGTAATGGTATTCGGAGAGGAGGCTTTGGGGAGGCAATTATGGTTAGATTAGGTTATGAGGGAAGGACCCCCATAACAGGATTAGTGGCCTTATAAGAAGAAGAGATATGTGTGTGTGTGCACGCACACACACATACACAAGCTCATGCATACACATGCACGTGTGAAAATTTGTGTGAGGTCACAGTGAGAAGGAGGCCTTTGCAAGCCATGGAAAAAAGTCCTCACCAGGAACAGAGTCAGGCTGACACCTTGATCTTGGATTTCTCAACCTCCAGAACTATAAGAAATAAATTTCCATTGTTTAAGCCACCCAGTCTATGGTATTTTGTTATGACAGCCCCAGCAGACTAATCCATCCTCCATTTCCTTTTATCTAAAATGGATATAAAAGCTATCTGACAGGATCAATGAGAATGGTAGAAATAATATATGTAGAGTGCCTAATCAGTGTTCAATAATAATAGTGAATTTATCCATTTAGTGTTCTGCAGCTAGTATTGTGCTGGCCTGCCATATGCTTTCCCCTTCAATTCATTTCAGGCTCCTATTTGCTCTTTGTGTGACTATTTGATCATTTACCTTGCTCTGCTCCTTTATCTATGGGTCTCTTGACTACTGACTGTTTGCATGGATTTGTATTACTTTGGCCTGTGATATTTATGAACTCTTGATTTTTGTTGTCTATTTGGCCTCTGACTCATCACTGACTAGACAGACTCTGCTTTCCTGGTGTTTACCTGGCCCCTTTGGCCAACAGTGAACTGACTTATATCTTGAGTGCTCAACAGCAAATCAGAGAGTATTTTTAAGGGAATTCATACTCTATACTTCCATAAAAATCCTGACTCAGTGTTCATAAAAATATGGCACATTATTTCAATCTCCTCCTACCTTAGCATTCACTTTTGTCATTGTAATTTTCCTTCCTTTTAGATATCTGCTCATAATTAATGGGGTTACTTACTGCTCTAGATCTCCAGTAGTTTTATTGCTTGCCTTCTGAAACAGACAAGGTCTCATGAACCAGTGCTTTAAAACTTTATGTATCAGTGACCCTTTGAGAATCTCATGAAAGTTATAGGGATCCCTAGCACCATCACTCCCAAATGTCTATATTCACTTCCACATAAAATTGTGTATACAATTTCAGGAAGTTAATGGGCCTTTTGAAACACAGGATTTCAACTCCAGCTTATGAAATTCAGTATTATTCCTTCCTCTCATCCCAGCATACTTTAAAATATTTAAATAAAACATTCAGTTTGAGTTTTTTCTGTGGTTAAATGGAGTTTATTTTTTACTGACAGTTTCAGTTTTTTAAATTAATTTCTAAATAATCCAAACCTAGGAAATAGTTAGAAGGAAGTACCAGGTTAAGAAAAGCATTAGAAACAGTAAGACAGAGGCACTAACTCATGAACTTTATGCTGAAAAGATTTCTTGGTCTTTAACCATGAGGGAAAAGAAAATGTCCTTCCCATGTTGTCCATGTTGAACAGAGATATGCCATCATGAAGGAATTGTCAGCTGTGATGTAAATGACTGTTGGTTGGCTCACACACCACCCTCTGTTGGGCATCTTACTCTTCACTGATGCTCACTAACACCATTAAGGTAAACCCTGGCCTTGGCATTTCTGTGGTTCATGGATTGATATATGAGCCACTATTTGACTTTTTTTTTCGTAACTTGATATAACTCTCACATATGTACTACAATATGTTCTGGCATCCCTTTATAATCACATCCCTCAATGTGGGTTCTCCAAAGACTTACACTGTAATAGTTCTGCTATCATATTCATTGTGACATAAATTGGCATCATAATGGATTCTTTTTGGACTTGCATCCTTATGTATTTTCTCATTCTAACCTCTCATTGTAATGGCATCATAACAGGGTCCCTGCAGACTCTCACTGAAGTTATCATGAGGTAGTTAACATCACGGCAACTCCAGATTATATTGCACAGGAAATCAGCATTGTGAAAGGAACTTAAATAAAGTCCTGATAATAATCACTGGTTACGTTTAGTGATTATTTTGTTTAAACAACTCTCTCTCTCTTTTAATTCAAAAAGTTCCCCAAAGACAATATTCCACATTAAAAAAAAAACTACCTGGCAACCAGGAAAATTATACTGTTTAATGTGAGCCAATTTTCAGTTGAGTTTGGCAAAACATCCAAAAGTATAGCTTGTGCTTTAATAACTAGAAAGTAAGCTGATATGTTTCATTTTATATTGATTTTTAAAATAGCTGGTATTCAACACAGCTATGAGAAAAGGAAGCTGTATATATTACACTTACACCCAAAACTATCAACTTAGAAAAAGGAGAGTCTTCACCTCTCTAGATGTAAAAACTGAAGATAAGAATTTGGGGCATAATGACCTTTCAAACTCCTGAACAACTAAAAAGGAAAAAGATGTTTGTTTAGAAGGAAATGAACACTCCTTCTGTGTAAGAACTCACCACCATCAGTATTGCTGAACATCTTTGGTGCAAAGCAATGTACTTAATTCAGAAGATACCAAAAGATGTGGCATATTTCCTGTTTATGAGAATGTACAGTGTAATTGTGGGAAAAAATCATATACTTTAAGATCTGGATATTGGTAAAAGTGTGGCCCACTAAATATCTGATGAATGTGTGATTGAGACATCAATGCTGCAGCAGGAGTTCATAAGGATCAAGTGTATTGGGTTCGTATTGCTGCTCTAATAAATTGCCACAAACTTAGTAGTTTAAATAATACAAATGTATTATCTTACAGTTCTGTAGGTTAAAAGTTTGATACTTTTCTCTCTTGGCTGAAACCAAAGTGTAGGGAGGGCTGCATTCCTTTCTGGAGACTTCAGTAAAGAACTAATTTATTTGCCTTTTCTGGCTTCTAGAGGCCACGTGGATTCCTTGGCTCATGGCTCCTTTATCCATCTTGAAAGTCAGCAATAGTGTAGCTCTCTGTGCCTTTCTTCCACAGTCACATCTTCCTCTCACTGACCTTCTCTTCCACTTTTATAAGCCTTTGCAGTTATATTGGACCTACATTGATAATCTAAGATATCCTCTCTATTTTAAGATCAGCTGATTAACAACCTTAATTCCATCTGCAACCATACTTCCTCTTTGCCACTAAACTTAACATATTCACAGCTTCCAAGGATGGGAGGGGAAGATATTGGAAGAAGTAAGCCTTGAATGGAGCTTTGAAGAGAGATTAAAATATAGACAGGATTTACATTAGGATGTGAAAATAAAACCAAATTGTAATTAATACTTCAACACTCTTCCAGGCCAATAATGTTAGCACAGTAGAGGTTAGAGGTTTGAAATACAGACATTGGAGCTAGGCAGACTTAGTTTCAAGTCCTGGCTCTGCCAGTAGTAACTATGTGATCTTGGACAAGTCACAAATCTACTTGACCCTCAGTCTCTCATCCTTAAGATAATGTTAAAAGTAACATCTAACTCATAGCATAATCATGATGGTTAAAAGAGGAAGAACATGAGGACTTCTGGTTTCCAGTATAGGCTGTAGGGAGCTTAGATGTTGCCATTCCATCCTAACAACAGGTAAAAAGCTGAAGAAACTGAAAAATAAACAACTCTTTTTAGATCTGTCAGAGAAGTGAGGTCACAGGGCAAGACGCTACTCTGAAAATTAGGGAGGCAGAAAGAGGAATACAAAGAATCACAACTTACTAAAACAGAAACCCCCAAGCAGAAACTTCCAAGAGAACCAGTTCTGTGGTAGGAAACACTGAACTGTAATTAATGAATTGCTAAAAGTCAAAAATGAACAGTTTAAGAGATAAAATCTCCAAGGGTCTCAGTTATCTGGGAGGGTTACCACACATTAGTGAATTTTTTAAACTTTTAAAAATGTTTTAATCCGGGGCTTCCCTGGTGGCACAGTGGTTAAGAATCTGCCTGCCAATGCAGGGGACATGGGTTCAAGCCCTGGTCTGGGAAGATCACACATGCTGTGGAGCAACTAAGCCCATGTGCCACAGCTACTGAGCCTGTGCTCTAGAGCCTGTGAGCCATAACTACTGAGCCCGCATGCCACAACTACTGAAGCCTTGCGTGCCTAGAGCCCATGCTCTGCAACAAGAGGAGCCACCGCAATGAGAAGCCCACACACCACAACGAAGAGTAGTCCCTGATCGCCGCAACTAGAGGAAGCCCATGGGCAGCAATAAAGACCCAACTCAGCCAAAAATAAATAAATAAAATTTTATAAAAAGTTTTAATCATTTTTTTTTTTAGAACAGTCCCTAACACCATACACAAAAATAAACTCAAACTGGATTAAAGACCTAAATATAAGACCGGATACTATAAAACTCTTAGAGGAAAACACAGGCAGAACCCTCTCTGACATAAATCACAGCAAGATCCTTTTTGATCCACCTCCTAGAGTAATGAAAATAAAAACGAGAATAAACAAATGGGACCTAATTCAACTTAAAAGCTTTTGCACAGCAAAGGAAATCACAAACAAAACGAAAAGACAACCTACAGAATGGGAGAAAATATTTGCAAACAAAGTGACTGACAAGGGATTAATCTCTAAAATATACAAAACAGCTCATGCAGCTCAATATCAAAAAAAACAAACAACCCAATCAAAAAATGGGCAGAAGAGCTAAATAGACATTTCTCCAAAGAAGACATACAGATAGCCAAAAAGCACATGAAAAGGTGCTCAACATTGCTAATTATTAGAGAAATGCAAGTCAAAACTACAATGAGGTATCACCTCATTGTGATACCAGTAACCAGGTATCACTGGTCAGAATGGCCATCATCAAAAAGTCTACAAACAATAAATGCTGGAGAGAGTATGGAGAAAATGGAACCCTCCTACACTGTTGGCGGGAATGTAAATTGGTACAGCCACTATGGAGAACAGTATGGAGGTTCCTTAAAAAACTAAAAATAGAGCTACCATATGATCCAGCAATCCCACTCCTGGGCATGCATCCAGAGAAAACCATAATTCGAAAAGATACATGTACCCCTGGGACTTCCCTGGTGGTCCAGTGGTTAAGAATCTGCCTTCCAATGCAGGGGATGTGGGTTTGATCCCTGGTCAGGGAACTAAGATCCCACATGCCACATGCCACGGGGCAGCTAAGACCACATGCCACAACTAGAGAGCCCACACGCTGCAACAAAGATCTGGTGTGCCACAATTAACACCCAATGCAGCCAAATAATAAAATTTTAAAAATTAAAATAAAAGAAGAGATACATGCACCCCAGTGTTCATTGTAGCACATTTACAATATCCAGGACATGGAAGCAACCTAAATATCCATTGACAGAGGAATGGATAAAGAAGATGTAGCACATATATACAATGGAATATTACTCAGCCATAAAAAATAATGAAATAATGCCATTCGCAGCAACATGGATGGACCTAGAGATTATTATACTGAGTGAAGTAAGTCAGACACAGAAAGACAAATATCATATGATATCGCTTATATGTGGAATCTAAAGAAAAGGTACAAATGAACTTATCTACAAAACAGAAATAGAGTTACAGATGTAGAAAACAAACTTATCGTTACCAGTGGGTAAGGGGGGGAGGGATAAATTGGGAGATTGGGATTGACATATACACACTACTATATATAAAATAGATAATAAGGACCTACAGTATAGCACAAGGAACTATACTCAATACTCTTTAATGGCCTATATGGGAAAAGAATCTAAAAAAGAGTGGATATATGTATATGTATAACTGATTCACTTTGCTGTACACATGAATCCTCTTTTTAATTGAGTATTGATTTATAATATTATATTAGTTTCAGCTGTACAACATAGCAATTAAATATTTTTATAGATTATAATCCATTTAAAGTTATTACAAAATAATGGCTATATTTCCCTGTGCTATACAATATATTCTTGTTGCTTATCTATTTTATACATAGTAGTTTGTATCTCTTTATCCCATACCCCTATCTTGCCCCTCTCCATTTCCTCTCCCCACCGGTAACCACTAGTTTGTACACTAGTCTGTTTCTTATTTGTTGTATTCACTAGTTTGTTTTAGATTTTAGATTTCACATATATGTGATAACATTCAGTTTTTGTCTTTCTCTGTCTGAATTACTTCATCTAATATGATAATCTCTATGTCCATCCATGTTGCTGCAAATAGCATTATTTCATTCTTTTTATGGCTGAGTAATATTCTATTGCATATGTATATTATATATATCACATCTTCTTTATCCATTCATCTGTTGATGGACACTTAGGTTGCTTCCATATCTTGGCTATTGTATATAATACTTCTATGAACATTGGGGTGCATGTATCTTTCCAAATGAATGTTTTTGTTTCTTTGGATCTATTCCAAGGAGTGGAATTGCTGGATTATATGGTAATTATTTTTTTAGTTTTTTGAGGAACATCCACACTGTTTTCCAGAGTGGCTGCACCAGTTTACATTCCTACCAACAGTGTAGTAGGGTTCCCTTTTCTCCACATTCTCTCAAACATTATTATGTGTAGACTTTTTGATGATAGTCATTCTGACAGGTGTGAGGTGATATCTCATTGTGGTTTTGACCTGCATTTCTCTGATGATTAGTGATGGTGAGCATCTTTTCATATGTCTGTTGCCATTTGTATCTTCTTTGGAAAGCTGTCTGTTCAGTTCTTCTGCCCATTTTTAAATTGGGTTGTTTGTTTGTTTGATGTTGAGCTGTTTATATATTTTGGATATTTACCTCTTATTGGTCATATCATTTGCAAGTATTTTCTCCCATTCAATAGGTTGCCTTTTCATTTTGTCAATGGTTTCCTTTGTTGTCCAAAAGTTTTTAAGTTTAATTAGATCTCATTTGATTATTTTTGCTTTTATGTTTTTTGCTTTTATGTTTTTTGCCTTAGGAGACATATCTAAAAATTATTGGTATGATTTATGTCAAAGAGTGTTCTGCCCATGTTCTATTCTAGGACTTTTATGGTTTCAGATCTTAAATTTAGATATTTAATTCATTTTGAGTTTATTTTTTATAGTATGAGTTTATTTATATAGTGTGAGAAAATGTTTTAATTTCATTGCTTTACATTTAGCCGTCCAGTTTTCCCAGCACCACTAATTGAAGAGGCTGCCTTTTCTCCATTGTATATTCTTGCCTCCTTTGTCATAGATTATTTGACCATAAGTTTGTGGGTTTATTTCTGAGCTCTATAGTCTGTTCCATTGATCCATGTCTGTTTTTGTGCCAGCACCATGCTGTTTTGAATGCTATTATTTTGTTGTATAGTCTGAAGTCAGGGAGTGTGATACCTCCAGCTTTGTTCTTTTTTCTCAAGATTGCTATGGCAATTCAGGGTCTTTTGTGCTTCCATATAAATTTTAGGATTATTTGTTCTAGATCTGTGAAAACACATTTTAGTGAATATTACCTCCAGGAGTTCAACCAGGTTCTCACAGTGGATATCAAAGAAAAAAATCCCCTCATGCTTCTGGTATGGAGAAGGAAAAAGGAACCATTTTGAAATATGCCAGAACTTTCTGTCCTTCTTAACAAGGCCTGCCCTCAAAAGAAACTATTTCACCACAACCTAAAATACTGGGTGTTTTATCAGAGCTTAACCAAACTTGAGAAACAGAAATACTGAAATCCCCAGCCATCCTATCTCATCTAAGAGAGGAAGAGACTGAGAAATACTTTTGAAGTTCACAATCTAGAGACGCAGGCTTACTAAAAGACTGAGACCTAATCATAGGATTATAGAATGTTTCCTCTTTCCTCACACATTACCAAAGGCTTATTTAATGCAGTACCTTTTACCAACTCCATCATGTCCACCTTTTAATCAAAAATCAAAAGGCATAATAAAAAGCAAAAACACAGTTTGAAGAGACAAAGCAAATGTCAGAACCAGACTCAGATATGCCCATGACTTTGGAATTATTAGACAGGGAATTTAAAATAACTATGATTAATATGTTAAAGGTGCTAATTGATAAAGTAAACAGTACCAAAGAACAGATGGAAAAGATAAGCAGAGAGATGAATATTCTAAGAAAGAACCAAAAAGAGATGTGAAAGATCAAAAACACTGTAACAGAAATGAAGAATGCCTTTGATGGGCCTATTAGTAAACTGAACACAGTCAAGGAAAGAATCTCTGAGCTTGAGGATATCTCAATAGAAACCTCTAAAACTGAAAAGTAAACAAAACTAAGACTCACGTTTATATGGATAGGCAAAAGACCCAGTACAGCCAAAAAATATTGAAGAAGAGCCAAGGTGGAAGACTGTCACTATGTAACTTCAAGACTTACTCAAAGCTACAGTTATCAAGACAGTGTGGTATTGTCTCATTCAGTCATTCATTCAAAGAATATTTATTTATTCATCTAGATCTATGCAGAGATATAATCTTTACTCTTCATGGAATTATACACTAGTTATAGAAATAGGATATTACCAAACGCCATGTTTTAAAACAGTCCTAAATATTTTTAAAGTTCCTTGTTAACTTCATGGTACAGACAGGTCTGAACATAATCCTTGCCCTCAAGAGTTTACAATCCTGTAAGGAGAAAACTAATGAACACATAACTGTAGTACAAGGTCAAGTAGATTAACTTTGGGACATGGCATAGTAGAAGGGTTAAAAGCATTGGTTCTACATAAGTTTCAGTTTATAACCACAGTTTTGCAATTTCCTGCTGTGCAATGGTGGTCTAGCTACTTATATCCTCTAAGTCTCAGTTTCTCCATCTGTAAAATAGGGATGAAAGTAGTTCTTACCTCATATGATTGTTAAGAGGCTTAAATTAAATAAAGCGTATAAGTACACAGTTTAGTGAACAACACATAATTTGTACTTGGTGTTGCTATCAAGATATAAAGACACAAGTTTATGTTGAGTTCAAAGGATAGAGAGTGCACATCTGGTTTTGAAGATGAGGAGAAATCTTTATAAACAGGTAACACTTACTACGAATCTTAGTTTCACCTGCTTTTGTCTTCTGCTCCTTGAAACTGGTCTCACCAATGGGCTCTGTCTTCAAGCATAGCCCTGTTCTAGAACCTGAGACAATACCAACAGAGACAGGAAGTATATCAGTAATCTCATCCTCAAAATCTCAGTAATAATTCTTCTCAGCCTTGGGATCTAGTATCCCAATTATAGCTAACCCCTTCTCCCACTGTTGTTATTTCTTTTGTGCAAATTTGGTCAGGATCTGAGAGTATGTGCAGGCACATTTTAAAAGAATGGGTCATAAAAATTCTCCCACCTTTCTGTAAAAACTGATGTATTGATGGTGTCAAATACCTAAATGTGGAAATGCTAAAAGGCTTAAATAGGAGCAAAGAAGTTGAAAAACATATTCTTGCTTATATTGTGAAAGCGAACCTGATTTGTTTGTTTTTCATCAGGAGCAAAATGATAAAACTGCACCAAAGGGCACAGTGTCAGTGTAAATTGGACTTTTATAATTTATTTCAACATGTAAATTTAAAACATTATTATTATGAACACCACATTTTCTCACAGTAGAGATGATGGAATTGCCATAAGGGAGATTTTGAATACTGAGAAGGAAGAAACTGAATAATCTATTCCTAAAATGCTAACAGCATTAGAGAAGGACTTTGAGGAAAAGTAAGCACTGCAAAAACAGATTGTAGATCTGTATTGCAATGATAGTAGTGTTGTGGAAGTGGTGAGCTGGAATTGTGTCTTACAGCCTCTGACCCTTCTTTCTGTATTTCATTTAAAAAAACATAGAGAAGGAAATCAGAACTCTATATTCTCTCATCCCTCTCACAAAACTGGCCCTTCTTATGAGAAAAGATTTGACTTCATGTATGAGGCAGGACTGAAATTTATTTTTGAACTCCCTACCCTTCCTTTCTGCATGCTCTCTCCCACTTTCAGTAGCTCTACTCTATGACAATACTTAGCAGGTCTTTGCACATCCTGAGTTTACAATTAAGAGGAAAACAGATCTGCTATCTCCATAGGTTTATCAGAAGCTCCTTGAGAACAAAGAACATATATGTGTGTGTGTGTGTGTGTATATATATATATATATATATATATATTTATATTTATATATATATATAAATATATATATATATATGTTTGTCCATTCTGCACAGTGCCCCTTTCACAGAGCAAATGTTCAACAAATTTCTTTTTATTGCTTCATATCTAATAATAGTTTATACCTGTTGCATATCTACCAAAAGCTTAATGCATGCAAAGCAATATTCTAAATACTTACATTGTTTCATTAATACATCAGCAACCCCATGAAGTTGGTGACTTCATAATTGTAATTTTCATTTGGTTTAAAGAGGCCAAACAGCTAATGAATTTTACAGGTAAGATTTAAATCTGTCTGTGCCCTATGAAGTCCCAGCTCTTAGCCACTAAACTCTACTCCCAATGCTCATTTTTAACACTATTATTAGTGACATCATGTTGTGAAACAGTTTAGCACAGGGGAGGAGCTTCAAGATAGCTGAGGATTAAGACGTGGAGATCACCTTCCTCCCCACAAATACATCAGAAATACATCTACATGTGGAACAACTCCTACAGAACACCTACTGAATGCTGGCAGAAGACCTCAGACCTCCCAAAAGGCAAGAAACTCCCCACGTACCTGGGTAGGGCAAAAGAAAAAAGAAAAAAACAGAGGCAAAGAATAGGGACGGGACCTGCACCAGTGTGAGGGAGCTGTGAAGGAGGAAAGGTTTCCACACACTAGGAAGCCCCTTCGCAGGTGGAGACTGCGGATGGCGGAGGGGGGGAGCTTCGGAGCCATGGAGGAAAGCGCAGCAACAGGGGTGCGGAGGGCAAAGCAGAGAGATTCCTGCACAGAGGATTGGTGCTGACCAGCACTCACCAGCCAGAGAAGCTTGTCTGCTAACCCACCGGGACGGGTGGGGGCTGGGAGCTGAGGCTCTGGTTTTGGAGGTTGGATCCCAGGGAGAGGACTGGGGTTGGCGTCGTGAACACATCCTGAAGGGGTTAGTGCACCACAGCTAGCCGGGAGGGAGTCCGGAAAAATGTCTGGACCTGCCGAAGAGGCAAGAGACTTTTTCTTGCCTCTTTGTTTCCTGGTGTGCGAGGAGAAGGGATTAAGAGCACTGCTTAAAGGAGTTCCAGAGACGGGCGCGAGCCGCGGCTATCAGCGCGGACCCCAGAGATGAGCATGAGATGCTAAGGCTGCTGCTGCCGCCATCAAGAAGCCTGTGTGCAAGCACAGGTCACTCTCCACACCTCCCCTCCTGGGAGCCTGTGCAGCCCGCCACTGCCAGGGTCCTGTGATCCAGGGACAACTTTCCCGGGAGAACCCACAGCATGCCTCAGGCTGGTGCAATGTCACACTGGCCTCTGCCACCACAGGCTTGCCCCACATTCCATACCCCTCCCTCGCCCCCGGCCTGAGTGAGCCACAGCCGCCGAATCAGCTGCTTCTTTAACCCCGTCCTGTCTGGGTGGGAACAGACACCCTCAGGTGACGTACACACAGAGGCGGGGCCAGATCAAAAGCTGAACCCCAGGAGCTGTGCAAACAAAGAAGAGAAAGGGAAATCTCTCCCAGCAGCATCAGGAGCAGCGGATTAAATCTCCACAGTCAACTTACTGTACCCTGCATCTGTGGAATACCTGAATAGAAAACAAATCATCCCAAATTGAGGAGTTGGACTTTGGGAGCAATGATATATATATATATTTCCCTTTTTCTCTTTTTGTCAGTGTGTATGGGTATGCTTCTGTGTGTGATTTTGTCTGTATAGCTTTGCTTTTACCATTTATCCTACGGTTCTCTCTGTCGGTTTTTTTTTTTTTTTGTATACTTTTGAGCACTTGTTATCACTGGTGGATTTGGTTTTTGGTTTCGCAGCTCTCTTCTTTCTTTCTTTCTTTCTTTTTTTATTACTTAAATTTTTTTAATAATAATTTTTTATGATTTATTTTAATAACTTTTCTTTATTTTATTTTATCTTCTTCCTTCCTTTCTTTCTTTTTCTCCCTTTCATTCTAAGCCGTGTGGATGACAGGCTCTTAGTGCTCCGCCTGGCGTAAGGGCTGTGCATCTGAAGTGGGAGAGGCAAGTTCAGGACATTGGTCCACAAGAGACCTCCGAGCTCCACATAATATCAAATGGCAAAAATCTCCCAGAGACCTCTATCTCAATGCCAAGACCCAGCTCCACTCAACGACCAGCAAATTACAGTGCTGGACACCCTATGCCAAACAACTAGCAAGACAGGAACAAAACCCCACCCATTAGCAGAGAGGCTGCCTAAAATCATAAGGCCACAGACACCCCAAAACACACCACCAGATGTGGACCTGCCAACCAGAAGGACAAGATCCAGCCTCATCCACCAGAACACAGGCACTAGTCCCCTCCACCAGGAAGCCTACACAACCCACTGAACCAAACTTAGCCACTAGGGGCAGACACCAAAAACAACGGGAACTGCGAACCTGCAGCCTGCGAAAAGGAGACCACAGACACAGTAAGTTAAGCAAAATGAGAAGACAAAGAAACACACAGCAGATGAAGGAGCAAAGTAAAAACCCAACAGACCTAACAAATGAAGAGGAAATAGGCAGTCTACCTGAAAAATAATTCAGAATAATGATAGTAAAGATGATCCTAAATCTTAGAAATAGAATGGAGATAATACAAGAAACGTTTAACAAGGACCTAGAAGAACTAAAGAGCAAACAAACAGTGATGAAAAGCACAATAAATGAAATTAAAAATTCTCTAGAAGGGATCAATAGCAGAATAACTGAGGCCGAAGAACGGATAAGTGACCAGAAAGATAAAATAGTGGAAATAACTACTGCAGAGCAGAATAAAGAAAAAACAATGAAGAGAATTGAGGACAGCCTCAGAGACCTCTGGGACAATGTTAAATGCACCAACATTCTAATATAGGGGTCCCAGAAGAAGAAGAGAAAAAGAATGGACTGAGAAAATATTTGAAGAGAATATAGTTGAAAACTTCCCTAATATGGGAAAGGAAATAGTCAATTAAACCCAGGAAGCATAGAGAGTCCCATACAGGAGAAATCCAAGGAGAAACACGCCAAGATATGTATTAATCAAATGATCAAAAGTTAAATACAAAGAAAAAATATTAAAAGCAGCAAGGGAAAAACAACAAATAACATACAAGAGTATCCCCAAAAGGTTAATAGCTGATCTTTCAGCAGAAACTCTGCAAACCAGAAGGGAGTGGCAGGACATATTTAAAGTGATGAAAGGGGAAAACCTACAACCAAGATTACTCTACCAAGCAAGGATCTCATTCAGATTTGACAGAGAAATTAAAACCTTTACAGAGAAGCAAAAGCTAAGAGAATTCAGCACCATCAAATCAGCTTTACAACAAATGCTAAAGGAACTTCTCTAGGCAAGAAACACAAGAGAAGGAAAAGACCTACAATAACAAACCCAACACAATTAAGAAAATGGTAATAGGAACACACATATCGATAACTACCTTAAATGTAAATGGATAAAATGCTCCCCCCAAAAGTCATAGACTGGCAGAATGGATACAAACACAGGACCTGTATATATGCTGTCTGCAAGAGACCCACTTCAGACCTAGGGAGACATATGGACTGAAAGTGAGTGGGTGGAAAAAGATATTCTATGCACATGGAAATCAAAAGAAAGCTGGAGTAGCAATTCTCATAGCAGACAAAATGGACTTTATAATAAAGACTATTACAAGAGAAAATAAGGGACACTACATGATGATCAAGGGATCAATCCAAAAAGAAGATATAACAATTGTAAATATTTTTGCACCGAACACAGGAGTACCACAATACATAAGGCAAATGCTAACAACCATAAAAGAGGAAATCAACAGTAATACACTCATAGTAGTGAACTTTAACCCCACACTTTGACCAATGGACAGATCATCAAAAATGAAGATAAATGAGGAAACACAAGTTTTAAATGACACATTAAACAAGATGGACTTAATTAATATTTATAGGACATTCCATCCAAAAACAACATAATACACTTTCTTCTCAAGTGCTCATGAAATATTCTCCAGGATAGATCATATTGTGGGTCACAAATCAAGCCTTGGTAAAAGTATGAAAAGTGAAATCATATCAAGTATCTTTTCCAACCACAATGCTATGAGACTAGATATCAATTACAGGAAAAAATCTGTAAAAAATACAAACACATGGAGCCTAAACAATACACTACTTAATAACCAAGAGATCACTGAAGATATCAAAGAGGAAATCAAAAAATACCTAGAAAGAAATGACAATGAAAATATGATGACCCAAAGTCTATGGGATGCAGCAAAAGCAGTTCTGAGAGGGAAGTTTATAGCAATACAATCCTACCTTAAGAAACAAGAAACATCTCAAATAAACAACCTAACCTTACACCTAAAGCAATTAGAGAAAGAAGAACAAAAAAAACCCCAAGGGTTAGCAGAAGGAAAGAAATTATACAGATCAGATCAGAAATAAATGAAAAAGAAATGAAGGAAATGATAGCAAATATCAATAAAACTAAAAGCTGGTTCTTTGAGAAGATAAACAAAAATGAAAAACAATTAGCCAGACTCATCAAGAGAAAAAGGGAGAAGACTCAAATCAATACAATTTGAAATGAAAAAGCAGAAGTAACAACTGACACTGCAGAAATACAAAGGATCACGATAGATTACTATAAGCAACTACAGGCCAATAAAATGGACAACCTGGAAGAAATGGAAAAATTCTTAGAAATGCACAACCTTCCGAGACTGAACCAGGAAGAAATAGAAAATATGAACAGACCAATCACAAGCACTGAATTTCAAACTGTGATTAAAAATCTTCCAACAAGCAAAAGCTCAGGACCAGATGGCTTCACATGTGAATTCTGTCAAACATTTAGAGAAGAGCTAACACATATGCTTCTCAAACTCTTCCAACATATAGCAGAGGGAGGAACACTCCCAAACTCATTCTATAAGGCCACCATCACCCTGATATGAAAACCAGACAAAGATGTCACAAAGAAATAAAACTACAGGCCAATATCACTGATGAACATAGATGCAAAAATCCTCAACAAAATACTAGCAAACAGAATCCAACAGCACATTAAAAGGATCATACACCATAATCAAGTGGGGTTTATCGCAAGAATGCAAGGATTCTTCAATATATGCAAATCAATCAATGTGATACACCATATTAAAAAACTGAAGGAGAAAAACCATATGATCATCTCAATAGATGCAGAGAAAGCTTTCGACAACATTCAACACCCATTTATGATAAAAGCCCTGCAGAAAGTAGGCATAGAGGGAACTTTCCTCAACATAATAAAGGCCATATATGAAAAACTCACAGGCAACATCATCCTCAATGATGAAAAACTGAAACCATTTCCACTAAGATCAGGAACAAGACAAGGATGCCTACTCTCAGCACTAATATTCAACATAGCTTTGGAAGTTTTAGCCACAGCAATCAGAGAAGAAAAAGAAATAAAAGGAATCCAAATCAGAAAAGAAGAAGTAAATCTGTCACTGTTTGCAGATGACATGATACTATACATAGAGAATCCTAAAGATGCTACCAGAAAACTACAGAGATAATCAATGAATTTGGTAAATTAGCATGATATAAATGAATGCACAGAGATCTCTTGCATTCCTATACACTAATGATGAAAAATCTGAAAGTGAAATTAAGAAAACACTCTCATTTACCATTGCAACATAAAGAATAAAATATCTAGGAATAAACCTACCTAAGGAGACAAAAGACCTGTATGCAGAAAATTATAAGACACTGATGAAAGATATTAAAGATGATACAAATGGAGAGCTATACCATGTTCTTGGATTGGAAGAATCAACATTGTGAAAATGACTCTACTACCCAAAGCAATCTGCAGATTTAATGCAATCCCTTTTAAACTACCACTGGCATTTTTCACAGAACTAGAAAAAAAATGTCACAGTTTGTATGGAAACACAAGAGACCCCGAATAGCCAAAGCAATCTTAAGAAAAACAAATGGAGCTGGAGGAATCAGGCTCCCTGACATCAGACTATACTACAAAGCTACAGTAATCAAGGCAGTACAGTCCTGGCACAAAAACAGAAATATGGATCAGTGGAACAGGATAGAAAGCCCAGAGATAAACCCACGCATATATGGTCACCTTATCTTTGATAAAGGAGGCAAGAATGTACAGTGGAGAAAAGACAGCTGCTTCAATAAGTGGTGCCGGGAAAACTGGACAGCTACATACAAAAGAATGAAATTAGAACACTCCATAACACCATATACAAAAATGGACTCAATATAGATTAAAGACCTAAATGTAAGGCCAGACACTATAAAACTCTTAGAGGAAAACATAGGCAGAACACTCTATGACATAAATCACAGCAAAATCCTTTTTGACCCACCTCCTAGAGAAATGGAAATAGAAACACAAATAAACAAATGGGACCTAATGAAACTTCAAAGCTTTTGCACAGCAAAGGAAACCATAAACAAGACCAAAAGACAACCCTCAGAATGGGAGAAAATACTTGCAAATGAAGCAACTGACAAAGGATTAATCTCCAAGATTTATAAGCAGCTCATGCAGCTCAATATCAAAAAACAAACAACCCAATCCAAAAATGGGCAGAAGACCTAAATAGACATTTCTCCAAAGAAGATATACAGATTGCCAACAAACACATGAAAGAATGCTCAATATCATTAATCATTAGAGAAATGCAAATCAAAACTACAATGAGATATCATCTCACTGGTCAGAATGACCATCATCAAAAAATCTATAGACAATAAATGCTGCAGAGGGTGTGGCGAAAAGGGAACACTCTTGCAGTGTTGCTGGGAATGTAAGTTGATACAGCCACTATGGAGAACAGTATGGAGGTTCCTTAAAAAACTAAGTATAGAACTACCATACGACCCAGCAATCCCATTACTGGGTATATATCCTGAGAAAACCATAATTCAAAAAGACTCATGTACCACAATGTTCATTGCAGCTCTATTTACAATAGTCAGAACATGGAAGCTACCTAAGTGTCCATCAACAGATGAATAGATAAAGAAGATGTGGCAAATATATACAGCGGAATATTACTCAGCCATAAAAAGAAACGTAATTGAGTTATTTGTAGTGAGGTGGGTGGACCTATAGTTTGTCATACAGAGTGAAGTAAGTCAGAAAGAGAAAAACAAATACCGTATGCTGACACATATATATGGAATCTAAAAAACAAACGAACAAAATGTTCATGAAGAACCTAGGGGCGAGATGGGAATAAAGATGCAGACCTACTAGAGAATGGACTTGAGGACATGGGGAGGGGAAGGGTAAGCTGGGACGAAGTGAGAGTGTGGCATGGACATATATACACTACCAAATGTAAAACAGATAGCTAGTGGGAAGCAGCAGCATAGCACAGGGAGATCAGCTCGGTGCTTTGAGACCACCTAGATGGGTGGGATAGGGAGGGTGGGAGGGAGGGAGACTCAAGAGGGAAGAGATATGGGGATATATGTATATGTATAACTGATTCACTTTGTTATAAAGCAGAAACTAACACACCATTGTAAAGCAATCGTACTCCAATAAAGATGTGAAAAAAAAAACAGTTTAGCACATTATATTTCCCCAAAGTGTTTGCGTTTTATAAGACAGAATTCAGAAGTATATAAGATGAAGAGATCAATTACTAATAATGGACTTCCAGGCAGAAACTATAGTAAGAAGTGGAGTAATATTTTTGCAGTAGTTTTCCATCTGTTTCAAGTTGCATCACTCAGGTGTTTTCCCACAAATGGTTAGTAAAATTAAAGAAGCCTTAGATCTCTAAAGTAGAGAAGAGAACAAACCTTGGCAATGCAGATGTACATTGAAAAATAACGTATTAATATAAAAGCCATATGTACCCTGCCTCCCTCTCCTTAGTCCCCTGGTTTCTTTTGTATCCTGGAAATTTGGACAATGGCAATTGTCTACGCAAACAGGATCAACACGATAGGATCACTGTTTCCAACACTTGTGTTGAATTATATATAATGTGTTAAATTATATTAATGCTTCCTAATATTAAACATTATTACCTTCTAGGCCCATCCACATTGTTGCAAATGGCAGAATTTCACTTTTTATGGCTAATATTCCATTGTATAAGTATATCACGTCTTCTTTATCCATTCACTGTTGATGGACATTTAGGTTGTTTCCACATCTTGGCTGCACTAAATAATGCTGCTATTTTGTGGTGAGTTTAAAAGGTGTATAATCTATAAAAATCTTTTTTTTTTTTTTTTTTTTTTTTTTGGTTGCACCGCACAGCATGCAGGATCTTTGTTCCCCGACCAGGGATTGAACCAATGCCCTCTGCAGTGGAAGCACAGTGTTAACCACTGGACCGCGAGGGAAGTCCCAGAATATAATCTATAAAAATGCTGAATCACTATGCCGTACACCTGAAACTAATATGCTGTTGTAAATCAACTATACTTCGATTAAAAATTATTGAATTCCTAGAAAATACCCCAATCATTTTTGCATATTATTCTTTGTCTAGATTCTAATTGCTGATAGTTTCTTTATTTACATAAGTGAGATCATTATTAGTTTTCTTTGGGAAGCTATTTTTGGGTAGATTTCATCTCAGTGTTATGTTGACTTTGTAACAAAAATCTAGAAGCTTACTTTGTCTATACTCAGGAACAGTTGAAAAACTTTCAGAATGAATTATTTCTTGAAAGAGAGAAATTACCTTATACACCTCCTTGAAACTGATGCTTGTTTCGGGGGAAACAAGTCCCCCAATCTAGTCTCTTTATTAAGACTATATCTTTTTTCAATGGCAATTGGTTTATTTAATTAAAAAAAATCTCATCTAGAGCAATTTATGGTAATTTATATTTTCACAGAAAATCATCTATTTCATTCAGATTTTGAAATTTATTTGCCCAAGGTTGAGCAAAGTCATCTCATATAATTATTTTGCATTTCTCTGTATCTCTGGTAATTTTCCATCTTTCCAGTTCTAATTGTGTTTGTGCTTTTTCCCCTTTATTCTTGATTAGATTAGCTAGTGACTTATCTATTTTATTATTATGATTTTTTGAAGAAAAAGCTTTTGGATTTATTCATTATTTCTACTGCTTTTCTATCTTCGAAGTCATTAATATTAACTTTTATCTTAATTAATTTTTTGTTTCTGCTCTTCTGGTAAAATTGTACACTTACATTAGTACATATAATCCTTATAACAATCCTAGGAGATAAATAGTTCTTTTACTCCCCTTTTACAGATTAGGACACTGAGGCACTAAGAGGTCATTATCCCAGGGTCATGCAGCTGGTAGAATAGTGGAGCCAGGATATGAAGTTAGAGCTGTGTTTTTATCCACTATACTATACTGCCTCCTTCAGTTTTTATTACTGCTCCCCCCCTTCATTGGTTGAGTTATTGAATGTTTAATTAATGTATTTTCAGTATTGATCTTTTATCATTAACAGTGTTTAATGCTATAATGTTTCTTCTGAGTACAAATTTATTAGGATCTTATATGTGCTTTAATTATTGTTTTTCACTGGGTTTTCTGCAATTTCAGGTTTTATTTTCTTTTGACTTAGTAATTATTTGGTACAGTTTTTATTTCCTGATGTTTGGGGTATTGAGGGTTTTGTTGATTTGTTTGTTGTTTGAATATTTCCTCCGTAGATAGTCTATTTCAAGTCAAAGATGTATTTCCTTTTTCTTGTTTGATGGTAGTATTTTGTCACACATAGGTATTAAATTTTTTAAATGTTTTCTTCAACAACATATATTAAGATAGTCTTATAATTTTTTTTCCTAATCTGTTAACATAGTGAATTAGATTGCTTCATTTGCTCATAACAAAACATCCTTAGGATTCTCTGATAGTCATTTTGTTATTTTTTTAACTCACCTTTGGGTTTGGGTTGCTAACATTTATTTAGGTTCTTTGCATTCATACTCACAAGTTAATTTTTCCTAGAGTTTCATTGTGCTACCACTTATAATATCCTTGTAAGGTTATATGGCTATCTTTCTATGTTATTATTTGCTATTTAATGGTATATTAGGCAAGCTTCCTGGTTGATAAAACCAAAAATCAATTCTAGTTTACTTAAGTAGAAGATTAATTTAACATGAGGATATCATGGAACTTATACAATGGGAAGACTAGAGAACAATGTTTAGAAAACAGATAAGAACAAAAGGAAGTTATGAAGGTGAAAAAGCTTGGGCATTTGCACTAATGCTGCTGGGCCTGCCACCAGTGGATGTTCTTTATACCACCCGTGGATTCTCAACTCCAGTAAAATGACTGAACATAACCTGTAATTCTCCCAGCACCTTTTTTCACTTCCTTCATACTGTCAAAGTTTTGGGTAGGAGCGTGTAATTAGTTGGCTTTTCCTAACATAATTTAGCTACCAGAGGTTAGGGAGAGGGAGTGCTTGTACCCCTTCAATTTTCATAATGTTAAGAGCAAAGTTTAATATGTGATTAACTTTTTGAATGTTCCATTTTGTTCAAAAAGAAAATGAATTTTCCAGTTAAGTACAAAGTTTATTGGTTACTTAATTCAAATTTATACATTTCACTTTTTCCTTGCTTGACAATAGTTGTCTGAAAAAAAAAAAAAGTTGATTGTTCCAACTATGACTATGTATCTATCAATTTCTTTTGCATTTTTTCACATATGTTGTTACATATTTGGCATTTTATGGCATAAATAAAATCACATCCTCTCTGCTTGTGTTTAAAATCAATTGAGAGACAAACACAAGTCATTATATGAAGATCAAAATACCTTGGTTATGATTACTCCTGATAGAACTGACAGGAGAAAGTGGCTTTAGACCTTCAGCCAAGTGATCTTTTTAATACTTCTTTAAAAAGACTTAGCCACCCAGTCATGGAGACAGCTTAACAACTGCATGCCACACCTACAAGGGCCAGCCCCTACTGTGTGTAAGTGAACAGGTTAGAGCATTTGTATTTGCATACAGCAAGAATGGCTCACAAAGAAAAGAGACAGAGGCAGAGAGAGAAAGAAGGACAGAGACAGAGAGACCAAGCATAATGATGATTATTCCAAATTCTCTGTGCTCCTCTTTCCATTGAGAGAATTAAGCATTGCCAGGAGTGTGTGTCTAGCAAAGTCTCCCGTATGGAAACATGAAGAATCGAAAATATGTTTCCCTGTTAATGCATTATGTTGAACAATATGAAATTCCCAATTATTTCACCCTATTTTACCTAAAAATAATAGCAATTTCATATTTCAATGTTATTTTACAAGTTACATAAGTTTTTTTTACATTATAGTTGTCCCCCATTATCTGAGGTGTTATGTTCCAAGACCCCCAGGGGGTGAGTGAAACTGTGGATAGTACTGAACCCTATATATACTATGTTTTTTCTATACATACCTATGATAAATGTTAATTTACGAATTATAAATTAATGTTTTTGTTTGTTTTAATAGAATGCTCCTCATGTGGGGTTTGTCTGAAGTTTCCTCAGGATTAGATTCAGGTTATGCATTTTCAACTAGAACACAACATAGGTCACAATGCCCATTTGCACCTCATTTATGGTGTAATTTTGATCACCCAGTCAAGGTGTTGCCCGATTTCTTCATTATATAATTACTATATTTTTCCTTACAATCAATAAGAAGTAGAGAGACACTTTAAGACCATGTAAATATCCTGCTCTTCATCAACATTTCCTCCTAAATTTAGCTTTTAATGATTCTTGCCTGATCTGATATTTACTATGATTGCAACTGCTTATTTTCCAACTTCAGTACTTCCTCCACATTTACTAGTCAGCACTTGCCATTCTATTGTAAGCAAGATCCCTTCCTCTTCTTGTTAGATTGTTTAATTGTTTAGTTAGTTGGTATGGACTCATGAACTCTTATGAATAATTTATAATTGATTATTGTATTTTTTTAAACTATTTTACCATTAATCTTATTTTATCTCCTATTAATATTGGTACACTTGCTTTTCTTTTGTTAGTGTTTGTCTGACATGTACTTTCTATGCTTTTATTTTCAACGATCCCATTTTAAGTTTGTTACTTGTAAACAGCATGTTACCAGTTATTGTGTGTTTTATTTATTTATTTTACAAAATTAAGAACTAGAAAAAAATGTTTTTCTTGTGATGAGAACTCTTAGGATTTACTCTCCTAACATCTTTCATGTATAACATACAGCAGTGTTAATTATATTTATCATGTTGTACATTACATCCCTAGTACTTATTTATCTTATAACTGGAAATTTGTACCTTTTGACTACCTTCATCCAATTCTCCATTCCTCCTCGCCTTTTGTAACCACAGATCTGATCTCTTTTTCTAAATTTTTTTGTCTGTTTATTGAAGTATAACTGACCTACAACATTATGTTAGTTCCAGGTGCACAACATAGTGATTCAATATTTCTATACATTTCAAAATTTGTTTATTTGGTTTATACCAACCAGAAAGTATCTGTCTTTTAACATGTGAGGTTAACCCACTCATATTTATCATGATTACTAATATATTTACTGATGACTTATTCTTGCCATTTTTTGTTACTGTTATTTCTTAATATGCTTTCTGGATTTTTCCCCCAATTCTGTTTTATGTTTGATTGAGCAGGTTTTCTAAAGCAATACTTTTCCCCCTGTGCCTGGCAGTCCTGGGGGCTTACTAATGAGACAAGCCTTAAGCATAAGTACAGTCAAAAGCTACCTACAGAGTGTGATAAGTAGGTCACTGAAGATCATCGGCTTTAATATTGTTCATAATCATACTTTGGAAGGCATCTGTGCCTGATATACTAGATTTTGTGTAATATTTCTACTCAAATTCTGATAGGACCTGAATGATTTGCTGGTGACCCAATGCAGTTTGTGAGGTCACTTTCCATTTATAAGTCTCTTAAATACATGCCCTGTTAGATTAAATGTAGAAATGCATTGGTATAACATCAACAGATCCCAGTAGGAAACAAGAACATATTTTTGTTCTCTGTCTAGTATCCATTCAATTTTGATTGTATCCTCCTAAGTGAAGATTCAGTACCCATTCTCCTACCTTTAGCACCTAATATACAGAGATTTTCAGGCTTAATATGCCTTTCCATAGCTTCCACATTGTAGGTTAAAACAGTATTGTTCCTAATCATAGCAGATGAAACTATTTTTATAGAATCAATTTCAATTTTAAGAGTAACTTGAGAATTGCTAACAGTTTTAAAAATTTTTTGGTATTAAACAAATAGCAGTTTCTGAAGCTGAGATTTTTGAGACTCAGATCATCAATTTTGCCTCAATTTGATTAAGTATAAAGGTAATGTCTGAAAGAATTGTCTCAGGTAAAACTTCTGAACCATATATTATAATATTATAGCATTATTTCAACTTACCATCATATCATCCAGGGCAATCTCTGTGTGTATGATTATATTTATGTGTTTATGGGTGTGAGTCAGTGTATATGTCTGTGTCTACACTGATGTTAGACCAAACTAGAATCCTGGAATACCTAGGTACTACAGAAGGGAAAAGAGACTAACATTTATCAGAACATGCTAAGTGCCTGAAACTTTATACCAGCATAAAATTATATCCTTGCAATAACTTTTTGTTAGTTATATCATTTTCTTTTTAGATGAGAAAATTCAAGTTCAGATATATTAAGCAACTTGCCCAACATCGCACCATGTGGGGACTTTTATTTCTCTACTAAGTATCCAGTTCCTCCTTCTTCTGGTAATGAATGTTTTATGTTGCTTGACTGATAATGTTTCTACCTCTACCTTCATCACAGGAGTTTAGGATATAACCCAAGTGTGGCTAATCAAAGTATTACATTCCTCCAGATTTGTTCAAATATGAGTACAAAATCTAATCCAGACCAATGAAATTTCATCCTGACACTCATACTGGGACTGTTGAGAGTTTCACCCTCCCTTTCCTCTGTAGGTAGAAAGCTCTTATGATGTAAGTCTAAAGCTGCCAGGGGCCAGCTGCCTGAAGATGATGCTAACCTAAAGAAAAACAAGGACAATACATTGAGATCATCTGTCATCATTTGATCCCCTGAGTTCCAGCAATGAGTAAATCTAGGTTTATAGTCAGACCTTCTAGTAATAAGGGCAAATAAGTTATTTTTTATTCTTAAGCTTTGGTGGAGTTTCTGTCATTAAAAAAACGATAATCCTGACTTATGAAGACTAGTAGTTAGAGATAATTCTCTTTTTCTAAACTCTACCTACCTTTTAAGGCCCACTTGAAGTGCATTCTCCACTGTAGAGCTTTCCCTGACCCTCCCCCTCTTCCAGGCGTACTCTCTCCTTTATAGGCACAATATACTTATTTTATAGCACTTGTTACATTCTACCTTGTACTAGTTTTAACTAATTATGTACTCCTTATTTCTTCCTACTAAACAATACATATTTAGTGAGAAAGAGTCTTTCTGTCATTTCTTGCAGCCCCTAAGAAAAAGTAACCTAAAATGCAATTATTTTTTAGTAAGTGTTTCATAAATGTTTGCTAAGTTAACACGGTCTTATTTTTTCCTTAAAATCAGAAGCTTTAAAGTGTTTTTGCTTCCTAAGATAAAATTTGGAAAGTGTCTCAAAGAACAGTTTGATGAAAATCATTAACTTACCTGGGATAGACTTAGTCAGACATTCATAATATTGGGCTATATCTATATAAATAATTGTTTTGCAATAGCCATCTTTTAAAATAATCTATTCAACTAAAACATAATACCATGATTCAGAACCATGTTTATAAATTCAATGAATTACATTTTTTCACATGTATTAAAAAAGAAAACATCTGTATAGCTTGGGCCAAGGAGTAAAAACATTCAAATGTTTCATAAACACCCATCCTGGAAAACTGAGCTGTTCAAAAGTCTTTCAAAATTAAAATAGAAACTATTGGCCTATGATCTATTGAAAACCTTTAATCATCTCTAATCCAACAGTTTTCAAAGTCAAAATTGCTTAATTGCCATAGTCCTAATAAAACATGGACTCATATATAGATTCAAAGAAACAGGAAAAAAACAAAGTTTCACCCAGATGTTTCAGAGGATCATCTCACTTACATCCTTGTCACAATTCAGGAATTTGCTTCTTTGAGATCTCATGGTGGGTTATTGAAATACATACTAAAAAAATATATCACCGCTGTATATTCAACATGACCTACCTCCTTGAATGTAATTTCCATTCTAGAAGAAAAGTGACTAGTCAAAGTAAAATAAACCAGTACAGAACCTCACTATTCTATCCTCTGATAAAAATTTAGTATTAGAAGAACCCGCCAAAAGCTTGTTAATTGCTATTATTAAACTAATTACAAAATGTGTGTGTGATCTAAATATGTGTAACTGACATAGCAAAATATTTTGTAGAGCTTAGAAATTGCTTTCCTGTCCTTCCTGACATCTACTTGATGCTTGAGGGTTTTATAAAGATGTGTGTCATTTAGTCAAGGTTTTATCATAATTGAAAGAAGAGCATATTCCCAATACAGCCTATCTCATTTTATGTGGGCCTTATACTTTTCAAACTCAAGTTTATATATGGGTTCTTTCTTTATTTATTCATCTCTTATGGACAAGAAAATAAACTCTGTGACCCCCCTCATTAAATTTTGACTTTAACGTGACATTTTGGCATTTTACCTTAAATATTATAGTTCTAAACTGCATTTCTCATGTAGCACTTGAGACCCTGTAGTCACCTAGTCATCTATTGCATAAATTCCTGATTAATGATAATACCTATTCTCTGTTTTATCAAAAAAAATGTTTTAGCAGTATTTTGTTTCTAAGGACATCAAAATTACACATGGATTAAGATCACTGTGAAGTAAATTTGGAAGAAAGAGCAAACTAACTTGAAAAGATCTTCCTGGTCTTACAAAAGATGGTTTGCTACTGCCAGGCTGAAAGTTGACTAATGTCCCTTTAATTTCAATGCCAGCTCCAGAGACATTAGGCAAAGTAAGTCTTCTCAGTTACTCTTCTACTTAACGAATGTGGTATTGGGAATAAACTATTTGGAGAAGAAGTCGGCATCATATTAATTAAAATGATTTTAGGGTTACAACAAACGTTCTTTAATAACAAGGGTAAACCTATAGTTTAAATACATACATACATACATAGATGGAAATACATACACATAATGTGGAAATTATACTGCTAGCAAATTACTGCTGTCATGGCTGGAATTCTTAATAGAAGTCTGAGGAAGACCATAGGCTTCATGATAATATGTAGCTGGAAGGAAAAGGGAATATTCTATCTTTTGGAAAGTCTCCATTATATAGAATAACTTGTTTTCTTAACACTACACTAACTACCATGGAATTTTATTTAATGTTCACTTATCTTTTTCCCTTTCCTCAGCCCCAGCTTGTGTCTATTCTACAGCCACATATGTTGGATTATGAAGCAGTCCTTCGAGTTTTTATTTCATAGTTACACCTTCTTTCTGCCTGAGTTTTATACATATGAACATAGAACATAAAAACTGCCACTGTAACTTGAGACTTTCAGTTCATCTGCCATCAACCAAAGGAGCTAAAAGTGAAGTTCAACCTTTTAGTATGTTGTCACGCTACAGGCTTGAACTCAGATAGCTAGATTGCTTGCATAATACATGGATTCACAAAAGTAAGGATTTCTTGATTGACCTGGATGTTGATAATGGGTTTTCATTTTAAATCTAAATTTAATTTAAATGATTTAAATTAAATTATTTAAATTAACATTGTAATAAATATAAATTAAATATAATAAATATTTTTGCACCTGGCAATATTTGATTATTCAGTTTAGTTAATAGTGTCAGGAGTATTGAGAATCAACTTAATATTTTGCTTTTCAGCAAAGGTTTATACTATGCCTTTGTACCTGATAGTGTGTTTTAGAAAATAAATGTTTTTTTCTGTTTTTAAAACATTTTCCAAAAGGGAAGAAGTTTTTGCTTATTCATCTTTCATTTTCTGTGCATTTTATTGCTTTTTTATTTATAAATTTCAACATTTTTGCATGTTTGGGATAATTCAGACCTACATCTGAAAACAACTGGAAAATACTTTTGAAGTTTTTTTTAAAGAAATCTAAATACTACTTTTATTATCTTTAACAGAATTCAAGAACATGTTATCTTGTATTATTAAATTGAGTATGCTAACATTTATAGTTAAATAAATGTGATGGGATTTATCAGATCCCAATATTTGCATATTATGTGCACCCAAGTCCAGGGATATAATATAAAGAAGATCTTTTTTATGACCTTTTGTTTCTATGGTTGAATATTTTAGTACTTTATCTGGATTTGGTTTTCATGAAAAATGTTCAGTGTCTCCTTAACTATTATGTTAATTTTTATCAATCCACTTATGATATTAAATATACTAGGAATCTAAAAGTCAAATCAATCAATGAGGAGGGATTTCCTTGGTTACTCTAGAAAGAAATAGATTGAATTATTGTAATACTCATTTTTACCCAAAGAATGAAAAGAAGATAGTATAACTCATACTACTTTAATGAGCTATCTGGAGACCCCAAATATTTACTTTGTCATATTATAGCATGAAATGAAATAGGTGTTTTACTTTCAAATCCCAAAGCCTGATTCTTAGCCCTAAGTCTTCAATTATATAGAGAATTTCTAGTTGAATTCTGTCTTTGGACAGAACCAGTGATTCCAGATTTTTTGGATTAAAAGATCTAAATAATATATAAAATTTAATAATAAAATCAAATAGAATAAACACACATGGTACATCAATGCGACAGAATGCTACTTAGCAATAAAAATGATTATAGTACTGAAACATTCAATATCTTCTATGAAATTTCAAAACATTGTATTAGAGTGACTTCATCAAGATGGCATAAGTCCCAGAAACTCCTTCTACCCATGGAGACACAAATTCAACAATAATATACAAACCAAATTCCCTTTGTGAGAAATCCAGAAATCAGTTAAGAGGCACCTGCTCCCCAGGCAAAGGAGAAACTAGATGCATGGAACCTGGTAGGAAAATCCATGGCACTCACTCACCATACTCCCTCTCCTTGCTCAGTGTGTTGTGATAAAGAGAAAACACTGAGCTCCTGGTTTCTCCCTGAGAAGGGAAAGAGAACACTGAAACATACATCCAACATTTAGACTTTTCAGGAGGCTTCCTGATGGATTGGTTTCTGTCTTGTCTGAATCTAAGAGCTGATAGGAAAAGACACCAGGTTGGAGGCCACTGGGAACAAAGGCATCAGTTTAGATTATATCACATACTCATTCACTACAGTCCTTCCCCTTGGCTCAGTGTGGAATGAACAAGAGAAAATAACATCAACTCCTGGCTTCTCCTTGGGAAGGGAAAGTGTTGGATCATGCATTCAGTGTTCTGGCTTTTGGGGGAGACTGTCAGAGGGATTGATGTCTGTTTCAACTGTTTCAGAAAACTGATTGGACCTGGCATATTGGGAAAAGAAAAGAGAGGTGGAGGGCTTGCTGTTGTTCTAGAGGACCCACAGTACAGCAGACAGAGGACAATAGGTATTGGCAGTCTTTCTCTTGAGGAGAAAGAGAAGCGTAGAGTATGCATTCAATGTTCTAGCTTTTCAGGACATTGCCCAAGGGACTGGTTTCTGTCTTGATTGACTCAGAGTGGTGAAGGGACTGGCATAATCTAGATGCCTGGGGGAGGGGGCTACAGATTAAAAAAGAAAGTGGGGCAGTTGTTCAAGCTCCAGAAAATCTGCCATACTGTAGGCAGACACCAGAAGGAGGAAGAGATTACAAGATGCTGAAAAAAGAAGCCAGCATATCCCTCCAATAGGGACTTTACACACAGAATTCCAGAGAAGACACATCTACAGAAAAGGTTTAAGTGGCCCCTAGAATTTCTAGCTGGGCTGATTCGTGAAGTATTTTCCCTGTATGAATCCAGAGAAGCAGCTGCTTTATCAAATGTGCAGATCACCACACAAAGCTACAAGGCACACAAAGAAAGAGGAAAACATGGCCAAATCAAAAGAACAAACAAATCTATGAAAAATGACAAAAAGAAACAGAAGTATATGAATTATATGACAAAGAATATAAAATCACCATCATAAAGATACTAAATAAGCTCAAGAAAATGATGTATGAACAACATGAGAATATCAACACAGAGATAGAAAATGTAAAAAAGAACTAAATAGAAAGTTTGGAGGTGAAGAATACAGTAACTCAATTGAAAAATCTACTACTGGGTTTCAATAGCAGACTTGGTCAAGCAGAAGAAAAGAAGAGTAAACTTGAAGACAAATTATTTGAAATTATCCAGTCAGAGAGACAAACTGAAAAAATAATGAAAAAGAGTAAAGAAAGCCTAAGGGACCTATGGGACACCATCAAATAGACCAATATTTAAATTATGGGAGTTCCAGAGGAGAAGAGAAAAAGGGACAGAAAGCTTATTTGTTGAAATTATGGCCAAAAACTACATAAATCTGGTGAAGAAAATGGACATTCAAATTCAAGAATACTGAGGGACTACAGCTAGAAAGAGTCTAAAGAAGTCTACACCAAGACACAGTATAATCAAATTGTAAAAGTCAAAGACAAGAAGAATATCGAAAGTAGTAAGAGGAAAACAACTCATCATGTACAAGAGAGCCCTCATAAGGCTATCAGTGGATTTCTCAGCAAAAACCTTGCAGGCCAGAAAGGAGTGGGATGATATACTCAAATTGCTGAAAGAAAAATACTGCCTACCAAGAATATTATATTTGAAAAAAACTGTCCTTCAGAAAAGGAGAGCTAAAGATTTTCCCAGACAAACCAAAATTGAGGGAGTTCATCACCACTAGACCTGCCTTATAAGAAATGCTAAGGGAATTCCTTCAAACTGAAATTAAAAGATGCTAAATAGCAACACAAAAGCATATAAAATCATAAAGCTCCCAGGTAAAGGTAAATATATAGACAAATAGAGAATATTATAAGACTGTAAGAGTGGTACATAACTCACTTTTAATTCTGATATAGAGGTTAAAAAGCAAAATTATAAAAAAATAACTATATAAAATATATTAGTGGATAAACAATATAAAAGGATATAATTTGTGGTATTAATAACATGAAGTGTCAGGGAAAGGTAGGAAAAATGAAGAGTTTTTATGTAAAACTAAAGTTGTTATCTACTTAAATAGATTGTTATAACTCTAAATTGTCCCATGTAAGCCCCACAGTAACCACAAAGAAAATATCTAAAGAAGATACACAAAGAACATGAAAAAGGAACTAAATCATGTCACTACAAAAAGTCAATGAATCACAAAGCAAGACAGCAAGAAAGGTAAAGAGGGACAAAAGAGCTATAAGACAGAAAACAATGAACAAAATGGCAAAAGTAAGTCTTTCCCTATAAGTAATTACTTTACTTGTAAATGGATTAAACTCTCCAATCAAAAGACATAGAGTGGCTGAATTGGACAATCAGACAACATTCAACTATATGTTATCTATATGAGACCCACTATTTAGATTTAAGGGCATACATACAATAAAAGTGAAAGGATGGGAAAAGATATTCCATGCCAATGGTAACCGAAAAGGAATAGGGTAGTCATACTTTTATCAGAAAAAATAGACTTTAAGTCAAAAAGTGCCACAAGAGACAAAAAATTATATGATAAGAAGGCCAATTCACCAGGAGGATATATCAACTATAAAAATTTATAAACTCAACATTATAGCAACAAAATATATGAAGCAAACATTGATAAAATTGAAGGGAGAAATAGACAACAACACAATAATATTAGTGGATTTCAATACCCCACTTTCAATAATGGATAGAACATTCAGACAGAGATCAATAAGGAAACAGATCTTAAACAATGCTATAGGCCAAATAATGTAACAGATATACAAAATCATTCCACTTAACAGCAGCAGAATACACATTCTTCTCAAGCACACTTGGAATATTCTCCAGGGTAGACTACAGTTTAGATCACAAGATAAGTCATAGCAAACATAAGAAGACTGAAATGTTACCAGTTGTATTCTCTGATCACAATGGTATAAAACTAGAAATTAATGGCAGAAGAAAAACTGGTAAATTCACAAATAAGTGGAAATTAAACAACCCACTCCTGAAAAAACCAATGGATCAAAGAAGAAATCAGAAGGGAAATAGAAAATATCTTAAGATAAATTAAAATAAAAACACCACGCACCAAAACTTATGGGACACAGCAAAAGCAGTAATAAAAGAGAGGTTTATAGTGGTAAACACCTACATTAAAAAAGAAGAAAGATCTCAATTAAACAACTTAACTTTATACCTCAAGGAACTAGAAAAAGGAGAATGAACTAAACCCAAAGTTAGCAGAAGGAAGGAAATGATAAGGATTGGAGCAGAAATAAATGAAATAAAGGCTAGAAGTATAAAAGAAACAACAACAACGAAAAGACAATTTGGATTGATTCCAGTTCAAGATGGCAATCAAGGAAGATACTGAACTCCCCTCCTCCTAAGACACACTGAGTCTACAACTACGTATGGAACAACTATCTCTTAAAAAAAAAACAAAACCCTAAAGTCTGATTAAGTGACAAGTACATATTAGGCAAATAAGGTGAAAATCACATCAAAGTGGGTTATTGAGGCTGGGACACATTCTCGCCATAAACCCCACAACATTGTGGTGACCCACAACCAGGAGGAAACTCAAAACCCAGAGCTTCTCCCTAAGGAGTGAAAGGTTCAAACCATACATCAGGCACCCCAACTTTTAAGACATGCACTTGAGAGATGACTCCCCAAAATGGTTAATTTTGAAAACTAGCAGGGCTTGTGTCCTGAGACCCACAAGATGGTAGCAATCCGAGAAATGCCTCTTAAAGGGATTGAGTGCTTGGACTCACCCACATCAGGCTCCAACTTAGAGGCAGCCAATTGCACTCAAACTTAAAATGAAGGAGGCTAACCTGTTTATATTAAAACCTTGGCCTGAGGTTAGGCATTTAATTTTGCACACACATCTAGTAACTTACTAGAACACTCTTTGAGGACAGAGATTGGCAGGAGCCATCTTTGTCCTCTCCCTTTGCTCCAGAGCACCAGTATCTCCCAGGAGGAAACCTTTACGTGTGTCTGGTACCTCAATTTTTGCAGCTGCTGCCCAGGAGACTCTTTTCAACTGCCTAGCCCTGGAGGACAGGTGAGCTTGTGTTCCCGGTCACATGAGACTGCAATAATTGTTGTCACCCAAAAAAGAGCTCATGTTCCTGTCTGGTGCCCCAATTTTTGTAACTGCTGCCAGGGGACACCTATATATCATCTGGTTCTGGTAGTCAGTGGAGCTTAAACTCATGGGTCCCACAGGTCTATAACCAATGGAGAAAGAGTTCTCAGAGAGTTATTATTGTGAGGGCACAGCAAGAGGCAATGGACCCAAGACCTCTGTCTTTCTGTGAAGGAGGCCTATTAGCTAGTTATCATGACTGTGATCAAGGGGGTGGGTAGGCTTCTAATGAAACAAGCATTTAGAGGCTGACTCTAATCCTTTCAAGAGACCTCAGAGGACAGTTGCTATCTTCTAACCGAAATGGTATGAAACTAGAAATTCATTACACAAGTTCATGAATATGTGGAGATTAAATAATATGCTATTTAATAAAACATGGGTCAAAGAAGAAATCCAAAGAGAAATCAAAAAACACATTGAGACAAATGAAAATGAAAACATAACGTACCAAAATTTATGCAATGCAGCAAAAGCAGTTCTAAGAGGGAAGTTCATAGCAATACATTTCTACCTCAAGAAATAAGAGAAGTCTCAAATAAACAATCTAACTTTATATCTCAAGGAGTTAGAAAAAGAAGAAAAAATAAAGCCTAAAGTTAGTAGAAGGAAGGAAATAAATATTAGAGCAGAAATAAATAAAATGGAGGCTAAAAAGACAAAAACAATCAATGAAACTAAGACCTAATTCTTTGAAAAGAGAAACAAAATTGACAAACGTATAGTTACACTAATTAAGAAAAAAGAGAAAGAACACAAATAAAATCAGAAATAAAGGAAGAGATATTACAACTGATACCACAGAAATACAAAGGATCATGAGATTACTATCAACAATTATACACCAACAAATTGGACAACCTGGAAGAAATGGATAAATTCATAGAAACATACAACCTACCAAGACTGAATCAGGATGAAATAGAAAATCTGAACAGTGATAACTAGACAGAGAATTGATCCAATAATCAAAAACCCCCCAAAAGATATAGTTCAGGACCAGACAACCTCACTGGTATATTCTACCAAACAGTCAATTAATAATTAATACCAGCCCTTCTCAAATTCTCTCAAAAAATTTAGATAGAGGGGAAACACTTCCAAACATATTTTACAAGGCCAAAATTACCTGGATACAAAAACCAGACAAGGATACCACACACAAAAAGAAAGTAACAGGCCAGTATGCCTGATGAACATAGATACAAAAATCCTCAACAAGATATTGGCAAACAAAATTTGAAAATACATTAAAAGGATCATATACCATGATGAAGTGAGATTTATTCCGGGTATGCAAGAACGGTTTTACATCTGCAAATCAAACAATATGATACACCACATTGACAAAATGAAGGATAAAAATCATACGATCATCTCAATAGATGCAGAAAAAACATTTGACAAAATATAACATACATTTATGATAAAACCTCTCAATAAAGGAGTATAGAGGAAACATACCTCAACATAATAAAGGCCATATATGACAAGTCCACAGCTAACAACATACTCAATGGTGAAAACTGAAAGATTTTCCTCTAAGACCTTGAACAAAACAAAAATGCTCATTTTAGCCCCTTTTACTCAACATAGTATTGGAAGTCCTATCCAGAGCAATTAAGCAAGTAAAAGAAATAAAAGGCATTTAAATTGGAAAAGAAGAAGTAAAACTGTCCCTGTTTGCTGATGATATGATATACATACAAAATCCTAAAGACTCCATCATAAAAACTGTTAGAACTAACAAACAAATTCAGTAAAGTTTCAGGATACAAAATCAATAAGCAAAAATCTGTTGCGTATCTTTACACTAATAACAAACTACCAGAAAGAGAAATTAAGAAAACAATCCCAATTACAATTGCATCATAAAGAATAAAAAACCTAGGAATAAGTTTAACTAAGGAGGTGAAAAACCTATGTATTGAAAACTACAAGACATTAATGAAAGAAATTGAAAAAGATACAAATAAATGGAAAGATATTCCATGCTCATGGATTGGAAAATTAATATTGTTAAAATGTCCATACTATCCAAAGCAATATACAGATTCAGTGCAACCCCTATCAAAACTTTAATGGCATTTTTCACAGAAATAGAACAAACAATCCTAAAATTCATATGAAACCACAAAAGAGCCTGAATAGTCAAAGTAATCTTGAGAAAGAAGAACAAAGCTGGAGGCATCATGCTCCCTGATTTCAAACTAGGTTACAAAGCTATAGCAATCAAAGCAGTATGGTATTGTCATAAAAACAAACACATAGATCAATGGAATAAAACAGAGAGCACAGAAATAAATCCACATATGTATATTCAAATGATCTCAACAAGAGTATCAAAATATATCCAAAACATATAAAGAACTCCTGCAACTCAATAACAAAAATTGCAGAACTCAATTTAAAAAAGGACAGCATACTTTGAATAGACATTTCTCCAAAAAAGATATACATATACAGAATTACAAGTGTTGGCAAGAATGTGGAGAAATTGGAACCCTTATATACTGTTGAAGAGAGTGTAAAATGGTGCATCCACTGTGGAAAACAATGTGTAGGTTCCTCAAAAAGTTAATACTAGAACTACTGAATGATGCAACAATTGCCTTTCTGGGTATGTATCGAAGAGAATTGCAAACAAGATCTCAAAAAGATATTTGAATTTCCACGTTCACTGAAGCATTATTCACAATAACCAAGAGATGGAAACAACCTAAATGTCCATCACTGGATGAATGGATAAAGAAAAGATGATATGTGTGTGCCTGTATATATATAAATATTATGTGTTATTCAGTCTTAAAAAAGAAGTCGGTCCTGTCAAATGCTACAAAGTGGATGAAACTTGAGGACATTATGCTAAGTGAAATAAGCTAGTCACACAAGGACAAGTACTGCATGATTCCATCATATGAGATATTTAATATAGTCAAACTTGTAGATACAGAAGAGTGTTGGTTGCCAAGGGCTGAAGGGAGGGGAGGAAAGGGAGTTGCTATTCAATGAGTATAGAGCTTCATTTCTGCAAGATGAAAAAAGTTCTAGAGATCTGTTGTACAACGATGTCCATATAGTTAGGAAAACTACGGTACAGTTAAAAATTTGTTGAGATAGATCTCATGTTATGTGTTTTTTTACCACAATAAAAATAATTATACTGTGTTAAAGAAGTCAAACCCAAAGGAATACATACTGTATGATTCTTCTTATATGAAGGCCAAGCATAGGAAAAATATGGTGATAGAAATCAGGAAGTGATTGCCTTGGGTGAGGGTGAGGGTGACGACCAGAAGAGGGCATGAGAGAACTTTCTGGGCTCATCTAAATTTGGGTGGTAGTTACGTGGGTGTATAAAACTGTAACAACTCATTAAAATAAACCCTAAGGTCTAGTGTATCTAAATTATTCCTAAATTTTTTATTTAAATTATTCTAAAAGAAAAAGAAATAAAAAACGTTAAACTGTTTTCCTTTTTAGAGGTTAAATAGGTTATCTTTCCTCCTTAGGAAAAAATATAAAGAAGAAATATTGCTAATGAAAAATGGTTATAACCTGTGCTTGATCAGGTGAAACAAATGCTATGTGTAGTTATAGAAAAATTGAGTGTAAGTTTAAAAAAACCTCAACTGTCTCATATTACATTAAGCCCGTAAATAAGAATAAATAGTAGAAGTGGGAAATGGAATTATAATTTTTATCTCAAAAGTTGACAGTAAAGGTTTGTAAGAATAATCAGTGTTATCCTGTGGTATAATTAGAAAATGTGCATGGGAACAGAATGCATTTTAAGCTAGTACAAATAGGTCTACAAGAGTAGGACCTAAATGAATGGTAGAACCGGGGATAAAAACTGAGATGGTAGAACTATGGAGTAAGACACAGGAAAGAATAAATACCACACCAAGAAAGAGGCCAGGGTCAAGAACCAGGAAACATAAAATCAACACAAACAAAATCAAAAGCCAGGCTCAGATAGGTGTTAAGATTGAGGTTAAAGTTTTTTTAATTAAAAAAATTAAAAGTTGAGGTTTAAAAAAGAAAGTCAAGCAGGAAATATTTTTCTTTCAAAATGCAGTTCTCATACTTATACCAGTACCTTCTCTCCTGGGTGTAACAAGGAGAGTAGTACAAAGATCCAGAAGCCAGACACAAATTCTGAACAACAGTGATTCAAAAACAGCCAAGGTTTATAATACAAAGAGCCACTTTTTAAAATCTGCAACAGAAAAACAATCATAAATATATATATATTAAATGCCACTTGGGCCAAAAGAGAAATTTATCCATACCAGTTTGATCACTTGTGAAGACTTTTAAGAGAGCAGAGCAAAAAGAAGGTTGTAGTCTTAAGAAAGCAATTACTTTATTTGTAAAGTTTATACTATATAATAACTATGTTAGAAAATCTGTGAGATATCTATATGTATTTATCTCCAAAGTGACCAGAGATGGAGAATAGCTGCACAGCTTGGTCACCATTTCATCTTGTACTATATATAATCTGTCAGTATTTAACATGTGGTTTATCCATTCAAAACAAATTATAATGCCCTCACAGAGCTTGTTATGGATTAACTCTACACTTGGACCAAAATAATAAAGGTCAACACTTACAAAGAGGGGTTTCAGAGGAAATAAACAAGGAAGTTTTATACATAAATACATACACACACACAATAAAAACCTATTTTTTTCTCTTATAAGATAGGTTTCAAGCTCTGTAGCTTTGCTTTAAAGTCTCCCTCATTAATACGGGCCAAAGCAGAAATCCATGATAAATATTTGTTATAATTTCAGCATTGTAAGCACAACTTGTAAATTTTCTTACAGAAGAATTATAAGACTAGAAATATATTTTAAAGAAAGTGTAGCAGCATGAAAGTTTAAGTAGTCGTAAGGAAAAATATAGTTTTAGATAAATAGAGTTGGGACTTCCCTGGTGGCACAGTGGTTAAGAATCCGCCAGCCAATGCAGGGCACACAGGTTTGATCCCTGGTCTGGGACGATCCCACACGCTGCAGAACAACAAAGTCAGTGTGCCACAACTACTGAGCCTGTGCTCTAGAGCCCGTGAGCCACAACTACTGAGCCTGTGTGCCACAACTACTGAAGCCCATGCTCCCTGGGGCCTGCATTCTGCAACTACTGAGCCCGCGTGCCTAGAGCCCATGCTCCGCAACAAGAGAAGCCACCTCAATGAGAAGCTTGCACACTGCAATGAAGAGTAGCCTCCGCTCACCGCAACTAGAGAGAAAAGCCCACATGCAGCAATGAAGACCCAATGCAGCCAAAAAATAAAATAAATAAATAAAATAAAATTTAAAAAATAGAGTTACAGAAGAATTTTATGTTCTGCAACATGAAAAGTTTTTAACATTTTATTTTTCCAACATATTGTAATATTTTATGTATTATTAGGGTACCTTTTTGAAGTGCTTTCTTTCTTTTTCTTTTATGTGCTTTTTTTTCCTCTACAAATATTTACCCAGAGTAGTATAAAATATGGTTACCTAGTCCCTCTGCCATTTCCTATAAGTACAAATTCTCTTTAAAAAGTAAAATAAATATATAATCAAGTATCTACTTTTGCCGACCCCAACCGTTTTATCGAACAGCAAATGTTCATTAGCATGCACTGATATGAAGACAATCTTACTGACAATTCCCAGAGTGTTCCCTCTTTCATAAACAGATTGTTGATGGCTGATGCATAATCCATCTGAGCATTGCAATAAAAAGAAAATATCACAAATTATGCATAGAGATTCATAGAAATGAGTGCCCAAACTTTCAATAGATAGGAAGAGAGTATACACACGTGCACACACAACCGTGTTCTTTACTTAGACTTGACTGATGTTGTTTGCAGAAAATTAACTCCTGTTGGGTTTTTTATTGAATAGTTCTCTTAAATGGGGCTCTTTATTCAATCAAATAAAAAATACTGTAACCCATACCAAAGTGATAGTATGATTTGAGAGAGTTTAGCTATTTTACCAATGCCAAAGCATCCAGAGGAAATGTAAGGAAATTCTCTTAATCATACATATGTTTTACTATTTGATGCCAAACATCCAGATGCTCTAAATATGTGGGTGTTTTGTCATCACATAAAATAAGTAGAAAGAACCACTGATAATTCTTGGTAATTACATAGATCATTTACGTATCTAGTCATTCTACAAATATTTATTTTGCACTTATTATATGCAATGTGCTCTGTTTGGTGTTGCAAAGGAAACATAGGTGTACAAGGATCTGAATCTGTGTTCAAGAAGCTTACAATTAAGATAGAAGGGATAGAATGTGAACACAAGAAAGAATGAGGTCTATGCTTTAAGTGGCTAAAAATTGTCACCAGAATTAATAAATAAAATAGCCTTCCAAATCTGATGACCAACGTAATGTTTAATCTGAAATTTGAAAAAGTGGATAATAGTTTTATAATCAATGACTAAGAATACAGTAAGAAATACGTAAGCAAGGAAATTTATACAAGAAAATTCCATGTGCATACACGAAGGGTTGTAATCCAGAGGAACAGAGTAATAGATAAAACTGGGAAAGTAGGTTTGATTTATTTAAGAAAGGACTTTGAATGTATAATTTTTATTTAATATTTAAGTGGCAAGACACCACTAAAGGCCATGTACTATGCTGAAAACAGCTTTAGAAAATCAATTCCTTACATAGGTAATTTTCCCTCCTTCATCTTCAGTTTTTCTATCTGTCAAAAAAGAGAGAGAGAGATATATCTAAAGTTCCTTTGGGGTCCAAAAAGTATGAAAAGAATATTTCATTTTGTTGGCAAGAGAATTCCATGTAAGGACCGTGAGCACGAGAAAGATACAATCATCATAATACTCTAGGAAGCTGTATCTGCTATTGATGTGCAGGATGCATTGAATTATGGAGACTGAGAATATAGGGAGAATAGTTAGAGGGCTTTTGTGACTGTCTTCACAGAGCTTGATCTGAGATGACAACTTTGGAAATGGTAAGGAATAGACGGGAAAGACCCTTGTTTGTTTGTTGGTCAGAAAAGTGCACATGGAATCAGTGTATTTTTAATTTTATTTTCCATCAGTCACAACCAGACCATTTACATTTTTTATAGTAGAGCTTCTAAATATGCAGAGTAAGTCTCAAAATTCCTGTACTGCCATATGAGAATGTCTAGGGAGTCTTAATGCTTTTTATTCTTTTCATGTTTGGAAACCCTGTGATGAAAGATACTTTAAGTATCTTTTTTTTAAGTATCTTTTGTTAAGTTTCTTTTTTTTAATTAATTTAGTTTTGGCTGCGTTGGGTCTTCATTGCTGCGTGCAGACTTTTCTCTAGTTGTGGCGAGCGGGGGCTACTCTTCCTGCAGTGCGCTAGCTTCTCATTGCTGTTGCTTCTCTTATTGCGGAGCACGGGCCCTAGGCACGTGGGCTTCAGTAGTTGTGGCTCGTGGGCTCTAGATTGCAGGCTCAGTAGTTGTGGCACATGGGCTTAGCTGCTCTGTGGCATGTGTGATCTTCCGGGACCAGGGCTCGAACCCGTGTCCCCTGCAATGGCAGGCGGATTCTCAACCACTGCGTCACCAGGGAAGCCCCTCTTTTGTTAAGTATTACCACTTTTCATATTTTTCTGTCATTCACATTAACTAATGGGCATTTCCATGAAAACTCGATTTCCTCTCTTATCCCCATGTAAAATACAAATTAAACTACGCTTGCGTGACAGAACACCTTCGCAATATTTATCTAAACCAATTTTAAGCAGAGAAGAACATAATACAGTCATGATAGCTCAATGAACAATGAGATATTGTGTTTGTTTTTTATATAAAGATATGTTTCATACTCTCCCGTTTCCAGTGGGAGCCCTTCTGATGTTTCAGAAGCCAAACACTAAAATAAAATAAAGTGATTTTGAAAACTGACATATCAGAGTTTGAAACTTCAGCCACTGAATAACTCTGTGCTGAAATTCACTTTATTTGTCTGTAAATATTAGAATAATGATATCATAAAATATATGTGGTGCATGTCCAATGAGACAGTGAATGAAAGGTCTAGTTCAATGGCTGACACATACTACATATAGTAAATTATTTAAAAAACTCATAAACAAATTGTAGCTTTGAGGTCATCTTTGCAAGTGGATATGAGTGGGGTGAAAGAGAAAACAAGGTAAATAAGGTATTTAGGAACAATGCCAAAGGACAATTGCTCTTCTAATGTCATTTCCAGGAATTGGGAGGATAGTTGCAAATAGGAATCAAGACAGTACCAAGAGCTATTCCTGAAGACTGGCAATATATTTAATGCTTATATATTAATGCACTGTAAGCCAAGTTTTTGCTTACTATTTATAATCAGATACTTTCTCTAGATACTGGACATAATAAATAAATATGGTCTTACAACTATTGCCCATACAGGAAATGGTTAATAATATGATGATAGTGTAAGTTAATGAAGGTGTTCTTCATATGTAAATTTGTCTAAGCCAAATATGACAGATGAACAATTGGGAAAAAAAATTACTTCTGGCATTGAATGAAGTGATCTGAAAGAGATAAACAATAAAATATGGAGAAAAGCTAGTTGCTTTAAATTAGATCAAATTACTATTATTTGCAGTGAGTACTTTATTTGAGTCCTTGGAGAGGCGATACATATTAATAAATCAGAAATATCTACTGCTTTTTTAAAAACCTTATATATTCATCATGAAATAAAATTTTATATTGTTTTCTAAATATAAAGCTCGTTTACTTACCTGCACTTCCTTCTTATGATAACCATGGATTTCTTTTCCCCCTGAGAGCCTAGAAGTCTGAAATCTTTAACCTTTGGGCTACAGAAGTTTTGGAGTGACTTCCTGCTGTCAGCAGACATGATGCCATGGAGAACTCTGATTGTGATTGTGATTAATAATGTGTTATACTCTCCAGACTGTTTCTGTAAGTTTCATGATGAATTGCAGTTACAAATTTTCATTGCACTTTAATGGTTGATTTACTGATGTTTATAAAATGAAAGGTCAATTCAATAGTTGAAAATAGTTGCAATAACATTGATAGTGAATGAAAACTTGTTTGTAAAAATGGAAAAGAGTAGAGAAAATCTGGCTAATAAGGTCATAAAGTTGAACAGCTGAATTTGTCTAATTGCCCTATTTTCTTCCAAAGGCCATAAACTTTGTCACATTTTGTAAATACCAGAGTTGCAGTCTCACATATAGAACTATTCCTAATACACAGTATCAAAGATAGGAGTTCAAAGGAAGATGGAAAGGGAACTTTGCATGAATCCTGCTCTATAAATTATCTGCTCTAAAAGGCTTGAGGAAATTTTGAACTCAATGTTGACAAAAAATAAAAAGAAGTGTATTGCAAGAAGAGAAAATATTTTAAAACTATTTAAGCACTTAGATTTATTTGATTTTAGATGTCTACATTTTGACAATATTAACCTTTCATTTTGTTCATGAGGCAGAGAAGAAGAGAAAGAAGAATTTATTTGCAAGATAGTTGAAAGTCTGTTCTTGTGCTTAGCATTTATTTTTCTTTCAAGTTTCAGTTGTGATGCTCAAGTATTTTTGGTTTTGGACAAGGAAAAACAAGAAGCTCTTTACAGTGCCAGAACCTGTCTCTAGTATTTCCCAGAATGTGTTGAAGTTACTAATTTCCATTATATTCAAAAATTGATTTATTGATGTTTGTAAAACACTGCACTTATAATTACTTGATACTTATATATTTTCTTTCTGGTTTAAGTGTGAGATTAAAAATAAATCACACCAGGTCACATAGGGTTTTTTTTCCCTATTTTGTTCTAAAGTCTTGTAATTTTGTTTGCCTTTCTATGTTTATCAAAAATCATATGGTGTATTTATGAAATCTCTGTTTTGGTTTTATTGATCTATGTGTTTTTCCCTTTATCTAAAACCACATAATCTGGAGTCTTAAAATTGAGAAGTGTAACTCCTGCAACTTAATTCTTCTTTTCCAATTGAATTGTTTTACATATCTTAGCTCCTTTATTTTTTCATACACGTTTTAGAATCATGCTATTTCTATCTCCAAATTATCTTTCTGGGATTTTGATTGGAATTGCATTAACTCTATAGATGATCTGGGGAGACTAGATATCTTTACCATGCTTAGTCTTCAACTCTATGAGCATGATATACTTCTCATTTATTTATGACTTTGATTTTCTTCATCATCATTTGTAGTTTTCAGCATAGAGATCTTGAATATGTTTGCTAGATTTGTGCCTAAATATTTTCCTTTTTTTTTTTGAGAGAGAGAGAATTATCCATGAAGCTACAATCCATTGTAAAAGAAATTTTTTTTCAAATTTCAGTTTCCAATTATACATTACTAGTGTATAAATATACAATTGATTTTGGTGTGTTGGCCATGTATCCAGCAACCTTGTTAAACTCACTTATAATTTCTAGATTATTTTTATAGATTCATTGGGATTTTCTATCTAGACAATCATGCCATCTGCAAATAGGGATAGTTTTATGTTTTTCCTTCTAATCTATATGTCTTTTATTTCTTTTTCTTGCCTTATTACCCTGCCTAGGATGTCCATTATGATGAGAGTGAAGAGAGCAGTCATCCTTCTCTTATTTCCAATATTAGGAGGAAACATCCAGTCTTTCAACTTTAAGTGTGATGTTGTAGATTTTCTTCTAGACATAGTTTGTCAGGTTCAGGTTCAGGAAATCCCCTTCTGGTTCTAGTTTGCTGAATGTTTTATATATATATATATATAATTATGTATTGTCAAGTGCTTTTTCTGCATCAGGAGATATGATCATGTTGTTTTCTTTTTTCATCTGTTACTAAGATAAATTACATTGATTGATCCTTGAATATTGAACCAGGTTTATGTTCTCAAAATAAAATATTAGCAAAAAAGTTTATAGATCTATGGTCACGAGGGCTATTTGTCTGTAGTTTCTTTTGTTTGTAGTCTGTCTGTCTGGTCTTAGTATCAAGGAAATGTCAACCTCATAAAATGATTTGGGAAATGTTTCCTCCTCTTCTATTATTTAGAAGAAATTATGGAAAATTGTTAGTTCCTTTTTAAATTTTATATTGTTTGTCAGTGAAACTGTCTAGAACTTGTGATTTTTTGAGAAGGTTTTTAACTATCAATTCAATATGTTTAATAGTCATATTACTATTTATGTGATGTATTTAATTTTGAATGAATTTAGGTGGTTTACAGTTTTTGAGGAAATGGTTCATTTCATATAAATTGTTGAATTTATGCTCAGAGTTGTTCAGAGTGTTCCCTTATTATTCTTTTAACACCTTAGGTGTATGCATTGATATCATTCTTTAATTCCTAATATTACAAGCTTGTATCTGTGTCTTCTTGCTTTTTTCAGTTTTGCTAAGTTTTATCAATTTTATTTATCTTCTCAAAGAATTGGCTTTGTTTTCATAGATTTTCTCCTGTTTTCCAGGTTTCAATTTTATTGATTTTTGTTCTTATATTTATCACTTTCTTCTTTTTGCCCACTTTGGGTTTGTTTTCTCCTCTTTTTCTAGCTTCTTAAGTAAGAAGCTAGATTTTTAGGTTTAGACTTTTCTTCTTGTTCTAATATGACCATTTAGTTTTATACATTTATCTCTAAGCAATGCTTTAGCTATGTCCCACAAATCTTGACATGTTGTGCTTAAATTTTGCTCAGTTTAAGATATTTTCTAATTTCCCTTGAGAGTTGTTTGTTGCTAAATGGTTGAAATTTGTTGTTTAATTTCTAAGTATTTTGAGATTTTGCTGTTATCTTTTTGTTATTGATGTAATGCTTAATTTCATTTTTGTTATAGAACATGCTTCATATTACTTCAATTCTTTTAAATTTGTTAAGGTTTAATTTATAAACCAGAATATAATCTTCCTTTGTTAATGTTTCATGTGCATTTAAGAAGAATGTGTATTCTTCTTTTTTTTTGGTAGAGATCTCTATAGAAGTCAATTAGATCCCGTTGGTTGAATGTGTTATACAGCACTTCTATATCATTGCTGATTTTCTGCCTATTAGTTCTATCACTGAAAGAGGATTGTTGAAGTCTCCAACCATAATTGTGAATTGATTTATTTCTCCTTTTAGTTCTGGCAGCTTTTGCTTCATATATTTTGAAGAGCTGTTGTTTCTCTAGAAACATTCAAGTAGAATAAATATTTCACTATTGAAGAGGCCTCCTTTCTTGTTCTTATGCCATATATGCATATTATACTCAGCCTAAAACTATAAGCACTAAAATATATGAAAAATAAATTTTAAATTGCTCTCCCCAGATTTTTAAAATAGAGTTAAAGATTGCCAAAAAAAGTGAATTGTGTTCTCTTTGAATTGTTGACACCTCCTTAATCCTGTAGTTTTTCTTATTTTTATGTTTTACAGAGATATTCACCTTGTATATATATTTGATAATGTTTTATTGTTTAATGAACTGCTGTTCCAGCAGTTTAATGTAATACATATATATTTCCCTCTATCTTAATTCTGCTTTTTATAGGTCTTCCAATTTCTCTTTCTAACAGATATATTTTTAAAAACCACCTGTGTATTGCTTACACAACTCTTTGCATTTCTACTTAAATATGTAGGCCTGTTTTGCCCTTTTCCATCTTTAGGTTTAATTAAATTTTATTTTATTGAAATCTTTAAGTTTTTTAAATATTTTAAATTTATTTGCATAAGGTTACAGAAATCCTTATGCAATACATTCAAAAGTTTAAAGGACAGCCCAATAACCCCTCAAAGTCACCTCTAAAATCACAGGATACTGCTTTGCTTCTTTTATGTTCATACAGTTCTCCATATTAGATGACACAAATTTCAACATTTTAATCACAACTGCTTCATTCTCTCCCAGACACAAATTGCAATAGTTTTCATCTCACATATTTTAAGAGAGGGAATATCTGTTCTATTTGTAAAATGAGCTTGTATATAACTGATAATACGGCCAATATCTGAGTGATTAAAACCTCCACGATGTAACTTCTAACCTGTTTCAGGCTTCTCTTATCAGCAAAAGTAGCTCCTGATCCACTTTCCCTCACTGCCTTGTAGCACTGTAATAACATAGATAATATTGTTGCCATTATCTTCTAAACTCTTATGTGTCAGCTAAAATATTCGTATTTTTATTACTCTTTGCAGATTCAGTATTCTCTTTTACCACTTTCATCAATCTACTTTGTCTATTATTCTCCCATTTCTCTAGTAGATTTTTTTTTCCAGTTTCATATTTTTAATTTTTTATATAATTGAATCTTTAAAATATCTAGTGAAAATTGTGCAATATTTATTTAGGGGCCTTAAGAGGACTTAGAGTTCTAATTTTTATTTTTCTTATTAGCCATTTTAGTTTCTAACTTTGCTATGTCATCAATGTAAAGTTCTAGAGGATAAGAACTATCACTTTCTTATGCAAGGCATGTATATTAACTCTTTTGTGCATCATATATCTGCAAAAACAATAAATAAAAATAGATATTTCATGAGGTAAATCTTATCATAATGTAATGAGTTTTCTGAAATGTTAGCAATGACTGTTATATAATATTCCTCTTCAAACAACTTAACACTCTCTGACAAGAGAATAACATAATTATGACACAATTTTTGGAAAGATCAGTCAAATACTAATGTCTTTTTTTCAAAGCCAACTTAATTTTTAGAATCACTTTCATGACTATTCTCTCATATTTTGAGAGTTTAACAAATATTTCCACTTTGAAGTTTTATATATTCTAACTTTAATATGAGTCTTGCCTACCAGACAATTTTCCATAACGGTAAGAAATCTATCTGCCCACATTCTGTCAAACAGTCTGGAGTTTGCATATATTTTCTCTGAAATTATCCTATTTGATTAAAAATTACCCAAAATATTCCACTTAAGAACTGTGTAATCCCTGACTCATCTCTAAAATCTTACTCATGGATGAATCATATAACAACTAGTTTATTTTGAAAATAACAAACCAAAACTAAACAACATCAATACATCTTTTATACATTTATAAACAATGTTTAAAATTCTAGATTCTCATGTCTCTGTTCTAGCATTGGCAACTTCAAGACCCAGTTGATTCCTAAGAATGAATTAAAAAAACAAACACATATATATGGAATCTAAGGAAAAAAAAAAAAAAAGGTCATGAAGAACCTAGTGGCAAGACGGGAATAAAGACACAGACCTACTAGATAATGGACTTGAGGATATGGGGAGGGGGAGGGGTAAGATGTGACAGGGTGAGAGAGTGGCATGGACATATATACACTACCAAATGTAAAATAGATAGCTAGTGGGAAGCAGCCGCATAGCACAGGGAGATCAGCTCGGTGTTTTGTGACCACCTAGAGGGGTGGGATAGGGAGGGTGGGAGGGAGGGAGATGCAAGAGGGAAGAGATATGGGAACATATGTATATGTATAGCTGATTCACTTTGTTATAAAGCAGAAACTAACACACCATTGTAAAGCAATTATACTCCAATAAAGATGTTAACAAACAAACAAACAAACAAAAAAACCCTTCAGGCTGTGTTTGCTACTCCCTGTCAAATCTCGGGAGCTGAAAGGAGCTCATGTGGGAGGTAAAGGGGCTGGGCAACCCCAAACCCCTGCTCTAAGAACAAGTTATCTCTCCTGTTCTCCTAGTTGTACAGAGCCAGAGTTCATGTATGGATACTAAGTAATAATACCAGAGAAGGACAAAAGGAGGGTTGTTTCTTTGAAGGGTGGAGCGCTTTATTAGTCACCTTCTGGGCCTGAAGGAGAGAAATAGGTCTATGATTTGCTTCCATCCTGAGCTTCAATTTCTTTAATGGCTTTAGGTCCCGTTAACATCATTCTTCTATACTCGCTAACTCGTCTCATTGCTTTTAGGACTAATTTGCATTTTTTGTCTATAATAAAACATGTACAGTCACTGATCTTGAAAAGATCATTTTTGACAAAGAAATTCACTGCAAAAAGCTACTGAAATTTAGGGGAGACATTGAGAATTGTAAGCACTGAGGAAACAGGGGAGTTACTTGGGCTCATACAAGCATGTGCTATAGAAATGGAAATAGCAGGTTGAAATTGAACACGGCAAAATTTAGTCTAAATGTCAGGAAAAGTTGTCAACTCTGAGATTTAATTAGGTAGTGGAATAGTTTCCCAGAAGAAATGGCAGAAATTTATTGCTGGAGCTATTTAAAATCGGGCTGGACAAAGCACTAGGGAATATACAGAAGGGGGCAATCCTTCACAGATTCTTGAGGATTGATGTAGGTAGCAGTAGGTCTTTTGCATTTCTAATTTTCATGACCATTATTCTAGCATTTCACTTCACAATGATGGCTAAATGTGTTCTCTTTACCAGTGCAACCCTGAAAATCAGAACATTACATGATACCCACAGGGATATCCATAGTTACTTTTTGAAAAATGTGATCCAAGCTTAATATTCCCATTTACTTTGTTAATCATATGGCTGTTCTTTCTTTCTTCCTTCTTTCCTTTTATGATTGGGCAGAAAAATTCCTTCCAAGTGGCTTCTGATTAGTATCCTTTTCTTTCCTATCTCTCATCTCTGTGTGTGGGCTGAGAACACTCATTTATTTATTTACTTACTTATTATTTTAACTTTTCCCTTTTTGGACAAATAATCACTTATTTCAGTAGCTCATCTACTTTTCATTTTTATTCATCTGAATAAGGGTCCAAAAAAGGCTTTTTTCCTCTTTAGCTCTCTTGCAAAGCCCTCTGGATATGCCCATAATCATTATGCTCAGGATTCTGGTTTAGAAACTCTTTTTGTTACATTCAGTCTCTGAATAAAAGAGGGAGGAAGTAGAATCTGAAACTAGATGAAATGTTACTGATAACTATCTCTTCAATAACCTTTACTGCCAAATCAATAATTCTGGTTTGAGTGAGATATGTGTGTATTTTTTCTTCGAGAAAAAGAATATATATGCACGATATTCCTTGGCTATACTCAGTAGGCTTAGAATGTATTTTATTCACTTATAAAATTTCTTTTTAACAAAGGTGTTAGAAATATACCCTGCACCCTAATTAACACACACCAAGGTATACCTTATAGGCATACAATATTCTAGTCAGTTTCTGGCTCCTCTCTTTGGACTTTTTCAGTCACTTTGAAAGTTAGGGGATTACTTCTGTAACCCTTCATTCTTTTCCCAATAATAATAACAAACTTAGAAACAGCAGCAACAATGACAAAACCCTAGTCTATACCATACCATGCATTAGGTTCTCTTCATGATTTATCCATTGAGTCATCACAACCACCCTGTGAGGTAGATATTCTCATTAACCTCATTTTCAGGAAAGTAAACTTTTCCAAGTACACAGCTAGTAATTGGTAGAGTAAGTCCTGGGATACAAATAGTCTGACAGCAGTGTACATACTCTCAAAAACACTGCACTGAAATGACTGAAGTGCCTCTGAATAAGGAATAGAGTTTCTGTAGAATATTCTGAGTTTTGAGAACCTTAAGAATGAGTGCCAATGAATTATCTTCAGTATGATAATGTATGCCACAGTGATATGTGCAAAAAAGCAAAAGGCAAGGAAAACTCTTTTAATATTTGCTATTCAAATTCTGTTTGTCTTTTTGCTTTTTTCACAGATTTGATTTCCAACGTCTAGAAGAGGTTCAGGTGAACTGCAAGTTGGGAAGTCCATTTTTCACCAGATGTCAGTACCCAATGGCTGATTATTTGGAGACATTCTCCTAGCTTTTGAATACTAACCAAGATAACTGCCCTTTGTCAAAATTTTCAAATCCTTTCATAATTTCACAATTCTGCAAAACATAATTAGGTCACCACCAAGCCATTTTTTAAAAACCAGAATAACCTCAATTCCCTTAAGCTATCATTATTATATATACCTTTGAACTCTTTAGAGAAAATAGATATATAATAAATTAAGCATAAGTGTCGTTCCCATAGAACAGTATAAGTAGAAATGAACAGACCTTAACAGAGTCTAATGAGGACTTTATAAAAAGGAAATCATCTTTGTTATTCTGTTCCTTATTTCCATTGTTTCAATTATTTATGATATTCTAATATATACGATTTTGTATTATTTTTCAAAATGCAGTTGCGTTGCTTAGATCATAATTTCATCATTTAAATTCAAAATACTTGTTTATAATCTGTATTACTAATATATGAAGGTTACAGAATATCTAAACATGGGAAACTGGATATGCTCCATACTCAAATTTGATATTATTATGCAGTGAATTTTCTAAGCTCTTTTTAATCAGCAGAAAATGCTGGAAGTAATAGCAGTCTAAGGGGAACAAACTAATTAGCAATAATGATAGCGGCTGAAAGCATACCTTGAAGCTGTTTTTGTTTCTGTCAATACCAAAGAAAACAATGGTATCAAATGATAAAGGTAGCTTTGAGGGATTGAACACTTTTTGTACCAGAAGCAAAGATATATTACTAATTGGGTAGTGAGAGACAAGAAATCAGTGAAGAAAACTCTTATAAGAAATTTATGTACATGAAATAATTTTCTGCTTTTGGTCATGTGTTTGTTAAGCCAGGTAATTTTGAAGAGTTGTCACTAATCAACAGTCAACTTTAAAGTGAAAAATCTGAAAATGGTAGATAAAAATCTAACAAAAAGTAAAATATCATTGTGAATATATATTTTCATTTATCATTGGGTGAGAGAAATTTTAGCATATCACCTTCCCCCAGAAAAGGGTGAATTAGATTTTGTAAAAGTTAAAAACAATCATTTTAAATGTCATACAGAGAGATGCTGTAAGTAAAATTTCATGAGCTAAATTATTATTCTTTCTATCATAAGGAGGGCTGAAATCCCATTGGACCTTGGAACCTAGGTGGATGTACAGGGTTGAATGAAGTGCTGGGAATTGTAAAAATTAGAACATAGCCAGGAGTCTTTTTGAATTAGTGTACAAAGACTGAAAAGAAAAAAGTAGAGCCATAATGGAATTATCAGCCCAAGGAGGTTAAAGGAAAGAAAGGCACAAATTAATTTTATTTATCCAAAGTCCAAGCAGAGTTAAAATACAGAGGGACAAGGCAGGAAATAGGAAGAAATACCTGTGAATAAAAGCAACCTAGTAATGGAGAATGACTTCAGCAGGGACACTCAGCACTTTCTCAGCACAGTTGATAAGAGCAGAGTTGGAGAACGATGTTGGAGAGAAATTCTCCAACTCTGCAGAACCTTGGTTTGAGATTAATTTTGTTAAGAGGGATAGTGAGTGTCCTTACAAAGTTAAATGACAAGATTCTTTACAGGCTTCCTGATAAGTCAGAATCGATGGTTCAACTATAATAGAGGTATGTTAACTCAGCAACAAGAATTAAAAGAATGCTAGAGCCAGGGATTTTAGCAGGTTATTATAATTCTATCTATATTTTCAGTACTATTTTTCCATGTGTTTTGTCTTAGCTATGTTGGTCAGCCTGAGACATGACACTAGTGTACAATCTCCATAGACTTACTTTTTCATCTTCTTGTAAGATTGCGTAGCCAGGCCATCCTTGATGATTCTTCTTAGGGGGGGTACGGTAGCAGCTATGCTTTAACTTGACCTTCCAATATAGTTAAAGGCCCTATTGATTGATTGTGGTGGATATAACTTTGGCCCTCTTCCAGAGATGACATTGTGATAAGTGTCTAATTCTACTCTCTGAGTTTATGCTTTCCCATGGAGACAAAATGCTGGATGTGTCAGGAAGTCTCAGGTCTACCAGAAAGGGTTTTGGCACACTGAATTTGCAACTATGAAACTGTTTTTCTATGACTGCTATTACATACAGAGAAGAAAACAACACAGTTTGTGCTTTTATCTATCAGGATGAAGCATAGCATAATGAAAAAAAACATATGATTCTAGAATTAAACATCTCTTAGCTGCGTGATCTTGGGCAGGTTGCCTCAACTTTCTGGGTTTCTGTTTCCTCGTCTTTAAAAATGGGGATAAATATTACCTACCTCATATAGTTATTAATACTAAATGAGAAATAACGCTGGTGCAAATGTCTGGCCCATAATTGACTCAATAAATATTTTTTAAATTTAAACCAAAGGATTGTGCCTGAAACAAAAGCCAGTTCTCTTCAAGTTAAGGTCATTCTTGTTTTCCACACACAGCAGATATTCTTTACAACATCACTGTGCATTTTCTAGTCATTCATGCACAGAGATACAAATTTTTCCTAAGAAAGGTTGACAAAATGTTCTGATTCCAAGTGATGCAATTTAAGCAATAACTGGATAGAGGGACAACATTAATTTCCATAGGTGTGCTTCATCCTGAGTGACCTATACAATTCTACAAGGAAGGAAATGTATCAATAGTTTCCCTTTCGTGGAACCAAATCAAGAACACAAAAATGTGCTGCGATGTTTAACTTACTTTTACCGAAATATAAATGTAAGAATTCATTCTTTTCTGCCTAGGTCATAGGGGGAAAGGATGGCACAAAACATCTTCACTTGTCAAACTGTACCGCCCCGTTTTTTTTCGGTGATTTGCTGAGTGAATCTTTTTTGAGAGGATTATTAGTAACATTCAGATGAGAGCAAACTAAGGGATCCCTCTCCACATACATATAAAAGTACCCACTAACACATTTTTAGAGCTTTTAAATCTGAAATTGTATACAAACTGTACTCATATGTGTAAAGCAGGAGAGAGTACATAACAGGTCAATTTGTCATAGAAGTTCATACCTCAAGAAATGTTCAGGACTGCTGTCTTCATTGTTTCTACTTCTATTCCATCCTTCCCCATCCAGGATTCCTGTCAGTGAGTGAAGCAATGAGGCACAAGTATATGAGAACATTCTGTGTATTGATATGATCATGCGATTATTGTGTGAGATAGGTCTGTTCTAATTATCAGTTAAGGTAAGCATGCAGGAAATTCTTGTTTATTGTAATGACTTCAAATTTAATTGGTGGTGAAAAATTATCTACTTGCATTTTCTGAAATTCCAAAGTAAAAGTAATCTACCCAGTTTCAGTTTGGCAATTTACTTTCATTAAATACTTAAAATAATTAAACCAAAGGAACTCCTTTTGCTTTTATAGTAAAATGTCTGAGTTCCCAACCAGGAAACACTGACTTCTCAAATGATTTAGTAAAATTTTCATGATGCTTAGCGCTTACAGAGATTTTTTGAGAACAAAATTCCATTTATATCTTTCTATTCTTAAAAAGTACATCATATACAACCCTAAAAGAAGTAGTATTTATGTTTTACACTACTCTGGATATGCCTTAACAACAAACTAAACAAGTATTCAATCTTTTTTTTTTTTTTTTTCAATAGTCATCTGTTGAGTACTTACTATATGTCAGACACTGTTAGTCACTGGTGACTCTATGGTAAGCAAATAGTGTCCCCATCAAGAATAAATTTAATGGATAGAAATACATTTATACTCACTAAAATCAGGCAGGACTAACAGTTCTGAACATTTGAAAAAAAAGACAGGCTGATAAATATTTGGATAGCTATACTCTGTACCAGAGAGTCTCAAACTTCTGAGTACACAAGAATCATAAGAGAAATTGTTCAAAATACATATTTTTTGGACCCATTCACAGAGCTTCTGATTCATTAACTTTGGGGTGGGGCAGTGATCACTATATTTACGAACACTCAAAGTGATTCCGAGGCATTTGTGTATGAATCTAATTTAGGACAATAAACTACTCCATAGACTCTGTCACTGTAAAAGACCATAAAATTCTCAGTATCTTTCACTGTAGATCTCTTTCTTTAAAATGACAAATTTCAACTTTACGTTTCTGCTGGGAGTGGAGGAGGAGTATAGAGAGCTAGAAAGAGCATCACTCCCAACCTTGCAAGGAAGCAAAGACAGAAAAACAGCAAGCTCACTTTTCTTGAACCTACCAGAATGCTAAATTTGCAGAGCAGCAAATGCTAAGTTTGCAGAGCAGCAAATTGACCAAAGTCAAAAGAGAGACAGGCACCTGCAGGAAGAGACAGAGCACTGACTTACTGGGGCAAAATGCAGTCCAAAACCACTAAGAGTTCAGCTAAGGTGATTGGTGAATCAGTGGAGGCCTGTTGAGTGAAAGCCCCTGCAGCTTCAAGAACAGGTGGAGTGCACAGATGTGCTGAAAATACTAGGAGTCTTGGGAAAGTCCGCCTTGTGATACAGAAATGGGGAAGGGCCACAGCACTCACTAAAGAGAGGCACAAAACTCCATGGGGACCTTTCTCCCAATTAGCTCTATGAAGCAAAGCTTTAATGTTCCTGGAGTAGGAGGGGGGAAGGGCAACATACACTGTTGCCCTTGGGTCCTGGAGAAAACCCATTTCAGCTAGAAGAAAGGAAATAGAAAAAACAATCCTTGACCTCTGGGGTGGTGTGCAGAATGCACGCTGGGTTTAGAATTATAGCCTTAGAAGGGCAGGAACACTGGAAAAGTCATACACCCATGACCCAAGCACATGTTGTCAGCATAAGACTGAAGTTTAATCAGGACATCAGAGAATATCCCTCAACCACCACTGTGAGGCAAAGAAGGGTGGAGTTGCATGTAATTTGGGAAAGAGATATTCCAAAGCTAAGGTGGAACATATATAAGGATTCAGCATATAAAATCCCTCTGGCAAGCCAACCCCCACCCTAAATGAAGGTGTCACTAGAAAAAGTTAAAGCCTGTGGTACACTGAGAGTAACCATAGCAACAACAAACCTCAAACCCAGCTCAACACTTAATTAGATTAATTCAAACCCCTGCAATAGAGATTCAGCGAAAAGCATGCACATTTCCAGGCATAAAAATTATTTACTTCTGTTTCTACTGTCCTACACAAGATGTTTGGTTTCAAAAAATTACAAAGCATAAGAAATGGCAAGAGAAAAGAACACACTCAAATGAGACAAGAAAGCATCATAACCAGACCTACATATTACACAAAAGTTGAAACTGACAGGGAATCTAAAATACCTATGATTAATATGTTAAAGACTTTAATAGAAAATGTGAAAAAAAATGTAACCAGATGGGTTTTCAGCAGAGACATGGAAACTATAAGAAAGAATTGAAAGAAAGTGCTAGAAATGAAAAATATTGTAACAGAGATGAAGAATGTCTTCAATGGACTAACCTGTGGACTTGACAGTGACTGAGGAATAAATCAATGAGCTTGAAGATAGGTCTATAGAAACAAATTTAAAAAGAGTGAGAAAAACAATACCAAGCAACCATGAGTTGAGGGACACTACCAAATAATCTAACATGCAATTAATTGGAATCCCAGAGGAAAAGGAAAAAGAATGGAGCAGAAGAAATTTTTGAAGAAACAATGGCTAAGACTTTTCCAATATTACTGACACACACCAAACCACACATCAAAAAAGCTCAGAGAACACCAAGAAAGAAAAATGCCCAAAAGAAAGAAAGAAAAAAACTAAAAGTGAAAATATGCACCTAAATATATCATATTCAAACTGTTGAAAACCAAATGACAGATCCACTTTGGAGGCTGCCAAAGGAGAGACTTTGGGTAAAGTCTGCCTTTGTTTATTTTAGGTGATAGGTGGATAATGCAAGGCCTCCCAAAAATATTCACATCTGGTCCTTAAAATCTGTGAATATGTTACAGGGCAAAAGAGACTTTGCAGATGTGATTAAATTAGGGATTTTGAGATGGGAAGATGATCCTGAATTATCTGGGTGGATGCAAATGCAATCATAAGATCTTTATAAGTGAAAGGGGGTCAGAGTCAGAGATTTGAAGACGCCACACTGTTGGCTTTGAAGATGGCTGAAAGAGCCATGAGCTAAGGAATGCTGGCAGTCGTTTGAGGCTGGAAAGGCAAATAGAAAGGATTCTCCCCTAGAGTTACCAGAAGCCATGCTAGCACCTTGATTTTAGTCCAACATAAATTCAGTATTCTCTACTATACTAACATTATTGGTTTAAAAAGAAGGATCTCGGAATTAATTACAATAATCTCATGTACTAATATAAATCCTGTCCATGTTTTTATCTCTCTTCAAAGCCCCATTCAAGGCTCATTTCCTTCAATAGGCCTTCTTCAGTCTTCTCCAATATCTTATTGTGTAACTGATATAGTAGGCGGAATAATGCCCCACTCATCCTAATCCCCAGGACCTGTGAATATTTTAGGTTACAGGGCAAAAGGAAATTAAGACTACAGATGGAATCAAGGTTGCTAATCAGCTGATCATAAAATAAGGAACTTATCCTGGTTATTTGACTAGGTCCAAAATAATCACAAGGGTCCTTAAAGTGGAGGAGAAGGTCAGACAAAGGAAGATGTGGCTATGGAAGAAAGACAGGGAGAGATAGAAAATTTCTGGCTATAAAGATGGAGGAAAGGGGCCATGAGCCAAGGAATGTGGACAGGCTTAGAACTTAGAAAAGGCAAGAAAATAGATTGTCTCCTAGAGTCTCTAGAAAGGGAAGGAGCCTTACCAACACCTTGATTTTATTACAGTGAGACTTGTGTTGGACTTCTGACAAAACTGTAAGATAATAAATTTGTGTTGTTTTAAGCCATTAAGTCTGTAATGATTTGTTACAGCAGCAATAAGAAGCTAATGCATTTTCTGTAAACTTTTTCTAACCTAATAGTTTCTCTTTTATCACTTGTAACTTCTAAATTGCAATAATTCAGTAGACTTTAAAGTAATGAGTGCAACTAATAATCCAGCATTTTCTATTTCCAACGTGCCTAAAAATGCAGTCCACATCCTCACCCTAAATTTAGGGCCTGTTTCAAATATTCCCTATTTGATGTATGTATAGTTTTAGTTTAAGAAATTATTCTAAATAATGGTCAGTATTAAATTTAGTAGCTTATAGTTTTCACTTTTAAAATGAACTTATTATATGTCAATAAAATGGACACCCTGGAAGAAATGGACAAATTCTATATTTCTGTTTTTGTGCTAGTACCATTCTGTCTTGATGACTGTAGCTTTGTAGTATAGTCTGAAGTCAGGGAGTCTGATTTATCCAGCTCCGTTTTTTTTCCCTCAAGACTGCTTTGGCTATTCGGGGTCTTTTGTGTCTCCATACAAATTTAAAAATTTTTTGTTCTAGTTCTGTAAAAAATGCCATTGGTAATTTGATAAGGATTGCACTGAATCTGTAGATTGCTTTGGGTAGTATAGTCATTTTCACAATATTGATTCTTCCAAAACAATAACATGGTATATCTTTCCATCTGTTTGTGTCATCTTTAATTTCTTTCATCAGTGTCTTATACTTTTCTGTACACAGGTATTTTGTCTCCCTAGGTAGGTTTATTCCTGGGTATTTTATTCTTTTTGTTGCAATGGTAAATGGGAGGTTTCCTTAATTTTTCTTTCAGATTTTTCATCATTAGTGTATAGGAATGCAAGAGATTTCTGTGCATTAATTTTGTATCCTGCAACTTTGCAAAATTCATTGATTAGCTCTAGTAGTTTTCTGGTGGCATCTTTAGGATTCTCTATGTATAGTCTCCTGTCATCTGCAAACAGTGACAGTTTTACTTCTTCTTTTCCAATTTATATTCCTTTTATTTCTTTTTCTTCTCTGATTGCCATGGCTAGGACTTCCATAGCTATGTTGAATGATAGTGGTGAGAGTGGACATCCTTGTCTTGTTCCTGATCTTAGAGGAAATGCTTTCAGTTTTTCACCATTGAGAATGATGTTTTCTGTGGCTTTGTCATATATGGCCTTTATTATGTTGAGGTAGGTTCCCTCTATGCCCACTTTCTGGAGAGTTTTTATCATAAATGGGTGTTGAATTTTGCCAAAAGCTTTTTCTGCATCAATTGAGATGATCATATGGTTTTTATTGTTCAATTTGTTAATATGGTGTATCACATTGATAGACTTGTGTATATTGAAGAATCCTTGCATCACTGGGATAAATCTCACTTGATCATGGTGTATAATCCTTTTAATGTGTTGTTGGATTCTGTTTGCTACTATTCTGTTGAGGATTTTTGCATCTATATTCATCAGTGATATTGGTCTGTAATTTTCTTTTTTGTAGTATCATTGTCTGGTTTTGGTATCAGGGTGATGGTGGCCTCATAGAATGAGTTTGGGAGTGTGTCTTCCTCTGCAATATTTTGGAAGAGTTTGAGAAGGATGGGTGTTAGCTCTTCTCTAAATGTCTGATAGGATTCACCTGTGAAGCCATCTGATCCTGGACTTTTGTTTGTTGGAAGATTTTTAATCACAGTTTCAATTTCATTACTTGTGATTGGTCTGTTCATATTTTCTATTTCTTCTTGGTTCAGTCTTGGAAGATTATACATTTCTAAGAATTTGTCCATTTCTTCCAGGTTGTCCATTTTATTGGCCTAGAGCTGCTTGTAGTAGTCTCTTAGGATGCTTTGTATTTCTGCGGTGTCTGTTGTAACTTCTCCTTTTTCATTTCTGATTTTATTGATTTGAGTCCTCTCCCTCTTTTTCTTGATGAGTCTGGCTAATGGTTTATCAATTTTGTTTATCTTCTCACAGAACCAGCTGTTAGTTTTATTGATCTTTGCTATTGTTTTCTTTGTTTCTATTTCATTTATTTCTGATTTGATCTTTATGATTTCTTTCCTTCTGCTAACTTTGGGTTTTGTTTGTTCTTCTTTCTCTAGTTCCCTTAGGTGTAAGGTTAGATTGTTTGAGATTTTTCTTGCTTCATGTGGTAGGCTTGTATTGCTATAAACTTCCCTGTTAGAACTGCTTTTGCTGCATGCCATAGGTTTTGGATCATCGTGTTTTCATTGTCACTTGTCTCTAGGTATTTTTTGATTTCCTCTTTGATTTCTTCAGTGATCTCTGAGTTATTTAGTAACATATTGTTTAGCCTCCATGTGTTTGTGTTTTTTACGTTTTTTTCCCTGTAATTGATTTCTAATCTCATAGCATTGTGGCCAGAAAAGATGCTTGACATGATTTCATTTTTCATAAATTTACTGAGGCTTGATTTGTGACCCAAGATGGGATCTATCCTGGGGAATGTTCAGTGCACACTTGAGAAGAAAGTGTAATCTGCGGTTTTTGGCTGGAATGTCCTATAAATATCAATTAAATCTATGTGGTCTATTGTGTCATTTAAAGCTTGTATTTCCTTATCAATTTTGTTTGGATGATCTGTCCATTGGTGTAAGTGAAGTGTTCAAGTCCCCAGTATTACTGTGTTACTGTCGATTTCCCCTTTTATAGCTGTTAGCAGTTGCCTTATGTATTGCATGCTCCTATGTTGGGTGCATATATATTTATAATTGTTATATCTTCTTCTTGGATTGATCCCTTGATCATTAGGTAGTGTCCTTCTTTGTCTTGTCTCTTGTAACATTCTATATTTTACATTCTATTTTATCTGATATGAGTATTGCTTCTCCAGCTTTTTTAACTTTCCATTTGCATGCAATATCTATTTCCATCCCATCACTTTCAGTCTGTATTTGTCCCTAGGTCTGAAGTGGGTCTTTTGTAGACAGCATATATATGGGTCTTGTTTTTATATCCATTCAGCGAGCCTGTGTCTTTTGGTTGTAGCATTTAATCCATTCACGTTTAAGGTAATTATTGATATGTATGTTCCTATTACCATTTTCTTAATTGTAATGGGTTTGCTTTGTAGGTCCTTTTCTTCTCTTGTGTTTCACACTTAGAGAAGTTCCTTTAGCATTTTTTGTAGAACTGGTTTGGTGGTGGTGAATTCTCTTTGCTTTTGCTTGTCTGTAAAGCTTTTAATTTCTCCGTCGAATCTGAATGAGATCTTTGCCAGGTAGAGTAATATTGGTTGTAGGCAATGGAAGAGGATAGAAAGCTCAGAGATAAACCCATGCACCTATGGTCAACTAATCCATGACAAAGGAGGCAAGGATATACAATGGAGAAAAGACAGTCTCTTCAATAAGTGGTGCTGGGAAAACTGGACAGCTACATGTAAAAGAATGAAATTAAAACACTCCCTAACACCGTGCACAAAAATAAACTCAAAATGGATTAGAGACCTAAATGTAAGAGTGGATGCTATAAAAGTCTTAGAGGAAAACATAGGAAGAACACTCTTTGACATATATCACAGCAAGATCTTCTTTGATCCACCTCCTAGAGTAATGGAAATAAAAACAAAAACAAACAAATGGGACCTAATGAAACTTAAAAGGTTTTGTAAAGCAAAGGAAATTACAAACAAGACAAAAAGACAACCCTCAGAATGGGAGAAATTTATTTGCAAATGAATCAACGGACAAAGGATTTATCTCCAAAATATATAAACAGATCATGCAGCTCAATATTAAAAAAACAAACAACCCAATCCAAAAATGGGCAGAAGACTTAAACAGACATTTCTCCAAAGAAGATATACAGGTTGCCAACAAACACGTGAAAGGATGCTTAACATCACTAATCATTAGAGAAATGCAGATCAAAAGTACAATGAGGTATCACCTCACACCAGTAAGAATGGCCATCATCAAAAAGTCTACAAACACTAAGTGCTGGAGAGGGTTTGGAGAAAAGGGAAACCTCTTGCACTGTTGGTGGGAATGGAAATTGATCCAGTCACTATGGAGAATAGGATGGAGGTTCTTCAAAACACTGAAACTAGAACTACCATATGACCCATCATTCCCACTACTGGGCATATACCCCGAGAAAACCATAATTCAAAAAGAGTCATGTACCACAATGTTCATTGCAGCTCTATTTACAATAACCAGGACATAGAAGCAACCTAAGTGTCCATCAACAGATGAATGGATAAAGAAGATGTGGCACATATATACAATGGAATATTACTCATCCATAAAAATAAATGAAATCGAGTTATTTGTAGTGAGGTGGATGGACCTAGAGATTGTCATGCAGAGTGAAGTAAGTCTGAAAGAAGAAAACAAATACTGTATGCTAACACATATATATGGAATCTAAAAAGAAAAAAAAATTGTTATGAACAACCTAGGGTCAGGACAGGAATAAAGACACAGACATAGAGAATGGACTTGAATACACAGGGAGGGGGAAGTGTAAGCTGGGATGAAGTGAGAGAGTGATATGGACATATATGCACTACCACATGTAAAATAGATAGCTAGTGTGAAGCAGGCGCATAGCACAGGGAGATCAGTTCGGTGCTTTCTGTCCACCTAGAGGGGTAGGATAGGGAGGATGGCAGGGAGACGCAAGAGAGAGGAGATATGAGGATATATGTATATGTATAGCTGATTCACATTGTTGTACAGCAGAAACTAACACACCATTGTAAAGCAATATACTCCAATAAAGATGTTAAAAAAATAATAAAATAAAAATTAAAAAATGAAATGAACTTTTTCCTTGTTTATGGATGTATCACCAGAAGCTAGGAAATAATCTTTGTTCTCCACCTATTTTGTCATCATCCAGCTTGGCAAAAGTTTGCCTAATCCCATGTTTTGAAATGAATTGAAATTTAAAACATAAATTTTAACAACATCACGTCATATTATTTAACAAATATTTATGCAATAATAATATAATTGATCAAGGACTGACACTTTAGTTTTGCTACATTTCTAACCAAATGCAACAGTCTTATTGGCTGCTTTCCTTCTGTAAAATAGAATAGCTGTATTTTTCCTTTAATGTTGAAAAAAGAAGAAATTGCCCTCCCAGTGTGAAAGTAGACAAATTATAATTAGAATAAATTACTTTGAGTTTATATATTTTGTTGTAACAATTTTGCAGGCAGAGACAAGTGACCCAATGCTTAAATGATTAAGCATATAAAAGACTAGACCTGCTGGGTCTAGAGAAATAAGTGACTGAAAGAATAAAGGATGTTAGGGAACACTGGAGCCATTTTGGCTTTAAGTACCAAGAGCAAAAATGAAAAATCACTACTAAGAAATACAGATCCTTGTTTTGGGGAAGGAAAAATATTTCCTCTATCCTTTCTTGGTTCTTCTGGCTGGTCTAAGAATTAAATTGACATGAGACAGAGTAACAGGAGAAAATCAAATGTAATTATATACATAGGAGGACCCCATTAGAAACATGAGAATGAAGGGCAAGTTAGGCAATTGAAGCTTATATGCTATCTGAGAGAAGGAGACAGGGATAGGGACTTTGGAACTTCAAAGGGATGAAAGGCTGTTAACATGGAGAGGGAAAAGAAATGTTTTGTAAGTAAACATTTACTATGCCATGCAGAGACAATTGGATGCAGAGTGGACATTGGTCTTCAGGCCCTGCTGAGTAAATTCCCTCTACCACACTTAGCCCATATTTTTTATAGATATCTCTGGTGATAGTGCTCTTCCTGGATCAGGCTCATTATCTAAATTCTTCTAGGTAGTTAAGGAGGAGATAAAAAGAAAAACTTTCTGAGTCTTCTGTTTCTTAAAAATAACCAGCCTAAAATAATCTTCATGTCAAAGAGACATATTTTGTGGTGGCAAATTTTGCACCCCTACACCCTCCTATCTTTAATGCAATCATAAACTCAGATTACAGTACAGCTGCTAGCCTCTACCTTATAGCTGAATAACCAAAGCAAGGATATAAAGTTTGCTCTTTCTTTCTCATCTGTAACAAGTGGAATCAATAAACTTTATCCAAATATCTTACTAATTTCTTTACTTTATCAAAAGGACAAGTAAATTTTTTTGATCCAATAGTACAATTCATTAATTAAATAATTTGTGGAAAACCTACTATATGCCTGGCAAATAAAAAGAGTTGATTTTTAAGAATAGTAGGCTTCCTCTATCAGCAGAGGAGTAGTAATGAGTGAGACACAGAGAATAACATGGTTTGCAGTGAGAAGATATTTATTCATTGAATATGACTTTATTTTTAAAGGTAACAAAATTTATTATGCAAAGTTCTCCCCAGGATTAAGGGTGGGAATGGGGTACAGAATAAAAGTGCAACCAAGGTTAAAGACCTAATTAAGGAATCAAAATAAAATTTCAAAGTCTGACAACACAAAATGATGGTGAGGATGTATAACAAATAGAACCTCATCATTGTTGATGGGCTGTAAAATGGTCTGGCCATTTTGTAAAACAGTTTGACAAATTCTTACTACAGTAAGTCCCCTACATACGAACCTTCAAGTTGTGAACTTTCAAAGATGCAAACGTGCATTCCATCAAAGTCAGGTGTGAGTGAAATTGTAGCGTGTCCTCCATCTCCTATTGCTGATAATCCTTCAGCTCTACAATTTCTCACCTCCTCTCCCTCCTCCAGTCAGTAACTCTTCTTGCCTGTTCACTCGATGCCAGCCCCTGTATGCCAACTGCTGTGTTGTACTACTGTACTTTTCAAGGTACTGTACTGTAATATTAAAAATGTTTTCTTATTTTTTATGTTTGTTTGTTTTTTATGTATTATTTGTGTGAAAAGTATTATAAACCTATTACAGTAAAGTACTATATAGCCGACTGTGTTAGTTGGGTACCTAAGCTAACTTTGTTGGACTTAACACACTGGACTTACAAACGTGCTCTCAGAATGGAACTCTTTTGTATGTAGGGGACTTACTGTATATGATTCAGTAAATCTATTCCTAGGCATTTAAATAAAGAAATGAAAATCTATATACACACACACACACAAACTTTTACATGAATGTTCATAGCAACTTTCTTCATAACAGTTAAAATTGCAAGCAATCAGTGGTGGTATATTCAATACAACATGAAACTACTCAACAACAAAAGAAACAAACCACCAATATGTGCAATATTGAATAATTATGAGTCTGAAAAACATTATACTAAGCAAAAGAAATCAGATTTAAAAGAGCATTTTTGAATAAGAAATTCTAGGAGTAAAATTAACCTATAGTGATGGAAATCATAACACTTGTTAAATGTATAGGGATGGAGACAACTGATTGCAAAGGGCTATTGTTGTTTTGGTATTTACACAAGTGTATACATTTGTTAAAGTATATTGAATGGCACAATTAAAGTGGATGAATTATTTTGTATTCCAATTATTCTGCAGTAAACTTGAAAACCATGAAATTTTAAGAAACATAAAAGAACAAGAAATGACTATAACTGAAGGTAAATGACGATTTATTAATTTGAATTTAACTAGAATTTAATCAATGGCTATGCAATGTTGAGTACTTTATAACTCTGTAACATATAATTCTTTTTTCTCCTTTTTTAAAATATTTATTTATCTTTGGCTGCATTGGGTCTTCTTTGCTGTGTGAAGGCTTTCTCTAGTTGCAGCAAGTGGGGGCTACTCTTTGTTGTGGTGTGTGGGCTTCTCGTTGCGGTGGCTTCTCTTGTTGTGGAGCACGGGCTCTAGGCACGTGGGTTCCAGTAGTTGTGGCATGAGGGCTCAGTAGTTGTGGTGCACGGGCTTAGTTGCTCCGTGGCATGTGGGATCTTCCCGGACCAGGGCTCGAACCCGTGTTCCCTGCATTGGCAGACGGATTCTTAACCACTGCACCACCAGGGAAGCCCCTGTAACATATAATTCTTGTATTGAGTACATAGTTTGTGTCAGGCATGTTGTAGTGCTGAATATACAGGAAAAAAACGTATACAGTCCTAGCTCTCATGTTCCAGTGGGGAATAGATGATAAACACATAAATAATTTCAGAGTCATAAACATTATGAATAAAATTAAATAAAGTAATAAAATAAAGACTTGTGGGCTCGGCTACTTGATTTGGGTCAAGGAGGCTTCCTTGAAGAAACGAAATTTAAGCTGAGATTTATGTTTTGAGCATTGGTCTGTCTAAGGCACAGTGTCAAGCAGAGTTCATTGTCAAATAAGTGCTACAGACAGTAAAAATAAAGACGTAAGTGTATTACAGTCTAGATTTGGTTGAAAGGTAAACTTTACCTAGGTCCTGAAACTTTGCACAATCACTAGAAAGGAACAAATATGGAAGCCATTCTATAACATTTACTTCAGTCTTCTTTTTTTCTTCTCTACTGCATACTCCTCTAATTCAATCTCTCTTTCTTATGCTCTCATGGTACCTTTTACCTCTATAGTAATTATCATATGTCAGAGGGATTATTTGTTGGCATATCTGACTCTCCAGTTAGATTAATATTATCTTCAAGATATAAGCTTGTATTAATCAGCACCAGGCATAGTAGAGACTCAAAAAGTGAGTGCCTACTAGGATAGTCACCAAACTGACTTTCTGTCTCTATCCTCATCCCACCTCCACCTCTTCTGAAAAGAGCAACTAGATTAAACTTCTTAAGGCAAAAAACCCTCAAGAGTTCCATGTATGCATACTGTATGCTGCCTTTAAAATATGAGCTCTGGAAAACATAACTATTTTTGTATATAATTGCTCATTACTTGAAGTAGTCACCATAAAAGCAACAGGCACATAGACTATAAACAATTAAAAGGCATGATATTTGATGGTTAACCCTACTGGCTCTGCAGCCATTCTGACTATGTTCAAATCCTGACCTAGATTCAAATCCAAACTCTGCCACTTAGGCAGACCACTGAGCCTTTCTGTGACTCAGTTTCTACATCTGTAAAATTAGGACAATAATAGTATCTGTCTTATAATGGTTATAAATATTATATAAATCAATATTTTAAAATGGTTAGAACAGTATCTAGAATATAGTATGCATGAATTTGAAAGTAGCTATTATCTTTATAATAATAATAGGTATTATTATTACATTGTTACTACTGAGGTGAGATTATGTGAAATGGAGAAATATATGTCGGAGATAAAATAATGAATGAAAGAAAGAAGTTACATTTCTGTAAAAAAAGGTGTGGCTTGTGTTTGTTGGTTACAATCTTTTCTCTATTCCTTCCATTAAATCACTCCTTTTGTTTAAGCTCATTTTTAAACTTTCCTTTTCAGCATTCCTTTTATGACTGAGTCTCACTGTGAATCTGAGTTGTAATATGCTATATTTGATAGAGCCTAGTATAAAAATAAATTGTTTTGTTTTCCATTTAACTCTAAATTTAACTAAAGTGTTTTTTTCTTGATGCTCCAAACATTAGTTAAGCTTAAAACTGCATTAGTCTTACATTCATAATGAGAACTTGATTTTTAAAGTAATTTTGACATTTTAAGAAGATATTCTTTTATTTGAATCTTTAAAAAAAATTCCTAAATTGTTGGTTTTGAGAAAATTAGTCTACATTCAAATATAATAAGCAGAGTATGCTTTTGAAGGAACAAAAGAACACAACCCTTATGATAACCATTTGATTTTATAGTCTACCAAATCAAGTTTGTTTCAAACTAGTCTCTTGTGAATGTATATAAACAAAATTTTATATTTCAGTAGATGATTTTTCATTGATTTGCCTGGAGCAAAACTAAATGCTCAGCTAAAAAGATGATGGAAAAGTCATTTAAGCTGTAAAAACCTATGAAGTTTACATTCATTTAGAAGAATGACCTTAAGAAATTATTGGAATTGTTGAAAAACTTAAAGCTTTGTTTAACAATAATATGTTGATGTAGCTTTTGTTACCCTACCCTTTTAAAATAATGAGATAACAATAGAGAAGGAATTTGCTAAATTATTGTTATAAACAAGAAGCAGAAGTTTTTGTTTTTATCATCTATTTCAGTGCATTCTATAGTTTCTTTATAGACTTTCCAAATAAGTATACATTTTTTTAAGTGAGTGTAAAACAATAGAGCTTCATTTGCAAACTCTTTAAATCAAGGCCTCATTAAGTGTATGGACGTTACATTGTTCTCTGCATGCAAAGGAGCACATTACATTCCAAAGCAGGCATGTCACCTCCTAATCTCACTAACACTAAAAACTGAAAATTGAATATTAGCACTGCCTGAAGTAAAAACCCTTGATATATAGGAAAATGCCAATATCTAAGATAACCAGCTCCCATAGCAAAAAGAGCTTTTGGGTTAAGATTGATACCTTGGACTGCAGTCAGAAGTGAGTAAGTAGTCAATGTAGAAAAACAAGAGCAAAGGTAAAAGGTCTCCATAGAACTAATACCACTAACTACCTTCGGACCAACATTCAGTCTACTCTTTCAGTTTAGTCATACATAAAGCAAGTTTACATCACCCAGTCCCAAATCATAATTTCAATTCTTTAGTCTAAACATTAGGGTCCTTACTTACTGTTATGCTCTTTCTAAATTACAGCAAGGACATTTATTATTACTCACTGTTTCCATCCTAGAGGTAGGTACAGTGCTTTGGTAACACAATGGGTGCTTAATCCTTGTTGAAAATTTTCCCTTTGGTAATATTTTATTTATTGGCAGTTTTCTTGGTAATGCATGGGTCATTCTGCTATGGCCAGCAGTATGTAAGAGGACATCACTCAAGAAACTACTAGAACCAGAAAAGTTGGTGCTTATTTCTGTGTTTACAGAACTGTGCTTTTATGTCCCAGTCAATTTAATTTTATGATTGTAGCAGATTAGTCTAAAGCTTAGCAGAGGCTGTATTTGATAACTATCATGGACAGAGCAGAAAGCATTTATATAAACTAAATCCACACCTCAAAAAATATTAACCATGACTTATATGTGTGTGTGTGTGTATACATATATAGCACACTGACAAGCAGTAAAAATAAGAGAGATTTATGATTCATAACAGTTTAAAAAACTTTCATTAAGAAAAGAGTGTGTTATATTTCCTAGATGAACTGGTAATTTAAACAGTTTAAACACAAGTTTCTTAATAGCTAGTAACTGCTCCCAAAATGGTTAACCCATTCAATAGCACTTTGTAGTATTTTGCAACAGTAAACTCTTACCCAGAGTTGCATTCTCCTGTCTTGACATTATCTCTTAGTTCTATTATGTGAACAATCAACACATAAAACCTTTCCTCAGTGTTTTTCTTGTTCTAAATTAAATCAACATGAAAGATATACTGTTTTTTTGTTTTCAAGAAAAAAGAGAAATGCTTATGTGAAGCAATAAAAAGTGTAACCCAGTGTTAAGTAATTGAAGTTACAAGTCGCACTGTTTTGACCAATCAGCTGTAAATAGTTGTGTTTGGCAGAAGTCAATTAGTACGTCCTTAACAGGCTAATCAATTTATATTTAATTATCATATCAATAACACCAACATACCCCTACAGCTAAATTGATAGTTATTATACCAAATAATTAGAACCAAAGTTAAAAGATAGCTTGATAAGTGTTCTATTCATGAAACGCAAATTCCAAGAGAAAAAAATAGACAAAAATGGGTCTTGATAGTTCCTCTTTTAAAAATTATTTTCTCTGACTAAACTAGACATGTCATTTAATTGACTTTGGAAGTGAATAATCCAGAAAAAGAAGTGAATTTCAACTATTTGTGTATTTATAAGAAATACAAAATATAATATACATACATGGGCATGTTATTAATTGTGAATAAAAGATTAAACATTATATCTTGAGCTCTTTGATTTTGATTAAAATTTGTTCATGTAATAAATATTAATGACTCTGGAATGCTGGAGACACAAAGCTGAAGAATGTCTCTGCCTCAGAAAGTGTACAATGTAGTGGAAGTAACAACACAGAACTAATTAAATGCAGTATAATAAGTACTATAAGAGAGGCATGGACAAAATATGGGAGAACTAAAAAGGGAAGAAATAACTGCAGAAGAGTCTGAGAAGGCTTCATGGAGGTGGTCATAATATGCTAAATCTTGTGATAGGTAGGATTTTTCTACCATAGTAAGGAAAGAAAGGGCATTCTGTACAAGTGCAAAAGCATAAAGATATAAAAATGATTGAATAGTCAAGGAAGTTCTTTGGTGCCACTGGAATTTAGTTTGCATGTCTGAAGAAAAGAGAGGATTTTGAGGAAGGAAATAGACCTATAAAAAGGTTGGTGGGGTTTGAATTGTGAAGGACTATGTATGTGACACTAAAGAATTTGGACTATATACCGTAGGCAGTTGGGAGTCATTACCATTGAAAGTTATTAAGCAGAAGAGTGAAAAAATCATAATTGTTTCAGAAAGATAACTCCATTACCAGTGTAAAGAATTGTCTTGGTGCCATTGAGACAAGAGTCAGAGAATCCTCCATGAACTTGCTCAATAGAATAAGTAAAATGACAGTGGATGAAATAAGATTGTGACAATGGAAATGGAATAGAGGTAGAAAGCTTGAGAAATATGTCATAGATAGTCTAGAAATACCTTGGAGACAAGCTTGGGTGTGGGGTTTAAAAGAAATGAAGGAGTAAAAGATTAGGCCAAAGTTCCAAGCTGGGGCAACTGGGTGAAAGTTTGTAAAATTAATAATTGTTAAGAAGGTTAAGAAAGGGAAGTATAAGTGATAATACTTTGATGTTGTGTTGATTGGAGGTACTTCAGAGACATCTAAAACAGGGAGTTAAAAATATAGGGCAGGAACTCAGGATGAAATTAGGAGGTGTGGATTTTGGTGTTATCAACATACTCAGTATTTTTAAAGACATGAATGACAGCATCCAGGGAAAGAGCAGAGAAGAGGGCAGGGGACAGAAGACCTTGGAGAACAACATGAGGAACAACATTGAGGAAGAAACAGTAAAAACATGAAATAGAAAACAAATATAACAATGATAGATAATGCTTTTTATTATATTTAAAATTTTAACTATCTAAAGATATTGTAATGACTATTGAAATCCTTAATTTCCTTGTGAATTTTATTTTTAGCAAGTTACTATATCAAATGGTTTATTTAAAAATGTTTTCTGAGTTTATAAAATAGAGCTCTCAAACATACTCAATGACATGTGTACCAATGCCAATTTCTTGGTTTTGATGTCTGCTGAGAGCTTTTATCATGAATGGATGTTGAATTTGTCAAATGCTTTTTCTCCATCTACTGAGATGATCATATGATTTTTATCCTTTATTTTGTTAATGTAGTTCATCACACTGACTGGTTTGCAAATGATGAACCATACTTGCATCCCTGGAATAAATCCCACTTAATTATGGTGTATGATCCTTTTAATGTATTGTTGAATTGTTTGCTAATATTTTCTTGAGGATATTTGCATCCATGTTCATCAAGGATATTGACCTATAATTTTCTTTTTGTGTAGTGTCCATGTCTAGTTTTGTTGTCAGGGTAATGCTGGCCTTGTAAATTGAGTTTGGAAGTGTTCCTTCTTCCTCTTCTATTTTTTGGAAGAGTTTGAGAGGGATTTATATTAATTATTCTTTAAAAGTTTGGTAGAATTCACCTGTGAAGCCATCTGGTCCTGGACTTTTCTTTGTTGGGAAGTTTTTTTATTACTGATTCCACCTCCTTACTAGTAATTAGTCTGTTCAGATTTTTTTTCTTCATGATTCAGTCTTGGTAGATAGTGGGGGATTTCAATGCTTGACTTTCAACAATGGATAAATCATCTAGACAGAAAGAAATATTGGACTTAAACTACATGTTAGACCAAATGGACATAACATTTACAGAACATTCGATCCCAAAGCAGCAGAATACACATTCTTCTGAAGTGCAAACAGGACATTCTTCAGGATAATCATATGTTAGGCCACAGAACAAGTCAATAAATTTAAGAAGATTGAAATCATCCCCATCATCTTTTCAAAACACAATGGTATGAAACTAGAAATCAATTACAAGAAAACTGGAAAATTCATTAATATGTGGAGATTAAACAACATGCTACTGAATGATCAATGGGTCAAAGAAAAGAAAAAAGATAAACCAAAAAATATCTTGAGACAAATGAAAATGGAAATACAACAAACCACAACTTATGGGATACAGCAAAAGCAGTTCTGAGGGAAGGTAATAGTGAAGAAGCCTATGTTAAGAAAAAAGAAAGAGCTCAAATAAAGTAATCTAACTTTACATTTAAAGGAACTAGAAAAGAAAGAACAAGGTAAGACCAAGTTAGTAGAACAAAGGAAATAACAAGGATTAGAGCAGATATAAATGAAAAAAGGTACTAAAAAGACAATAGAAAAGATCAATGAAACCAAGAGCTATATTTTTAAAAAATATAAACAAAATAGACAAATCTTTAGCTAGATTCACCAAGAAAAGAGAGATCTCATATAGCCAAGATATGGAAGTGACAAAACAGAAACAGACTCACAGATACAGAGAATAAACTAGTAGTTACCAGAGGAGAGAAGGGTGTGGGGAGGGGTGAAATAGGTGAAGGGGATTAAGAAGTACAAACTACCAGTCATAATATAAATAAGTTACAGGGATGTAATGTACAGCACAAGAAATATTTTATAATAACTTTGTATGGTGTATAATCTATAAAAACGTCAAATCACTATGTTATACACCTGAAACTAATAAAATATTGTTAAGTCAACTATACTTTAATTAAAAAAATCAAATAAATAAAACTGAAAATTAAAAAGGAAATATTACAACTGATACCACAGAAATACAAAGGATCAAAAGAGACTGCTATGAACAAGTATATGTCAACAAATTGGACAGTGCAGAATAACTGGTTAAATATCTAGAAACATACAATATACCCACACTGAATCATGAGGAAATGGTTTTGATGTTATACAAGTACATAAGATGTCAGCGTTCAAGGAAGCTGGGTGAAGGGTACACAGGACTTTACATACAGTACAATTCTGATACCTAGACACTGACCTCCTTTGTCTCCCATTTTAAAGGGAGTTTGAGTTGATTTTCTATCACTTGTAATTGAAAGAGAACTCACCAATACAGTGTGCCATTGCAGTAAAAACTAGATAAATATTTTCTTAGTATTATTTTTGAGTGTGCTACAAAAGAAATAAAAGAAAGGGAAATATTCTTTTCCTTTCTCTTCTTCTTCTTCCTCTTCTTTTTTTCTTTTTTTTTAGTGCATAGATGGCTTGGAAGCAAAAAAAACCCAAAATGTTCAGAAGCTAGAAACAAAAAGGTTTACATTCTCCAAAATAAGGGAGAAAAACTTATTTTTACTTTCAGTATCATCTCACCCCTTGTGGCTTAAAGCTTAGGATGTAACAGATTACATGAATAGGGGACATACTGGGACCAAGGCAGGAGGTGAGATCTGATCAGAGATCCCACCATATCCTCAAGTGGACTATGTTCATGCTCTCCCTCAGAATTCCTAATTATGAGCTTGCTCACACATCTTTGGATATTGAATTCACACTATTAGTATAGCTTGAAAACTCCAAGCCAAAATTTCAGTGTGAAAAAATGCAGTGCCCAGGTATATGGCAAAAAGAAGTACACACACTTTCTGGAAGAACACACTTTAATGAAGGCCTCAATGATTCTCCAGATAAAATTACAAAGAACATTGGACATATAACATCTCAATAAAATAATAAAATTATGATTTTTAAAATTTTTTTTTAAATTACAAAAAGCATGAAGTCACAATACAAATAAATCACTAAGCATATGAAGAAACAGCCACAATAAGTGAGAATCAGAAACTAGAGAATATAATAATTATAGATATTGATGTTTTTACATTCAGAATATTAAAAAGTTTATATACATTTATTAAGGAAATAAATGGTGGAATAAAAAAAAATATGAGACAATCAAGATGAGAAAAAAACAGAACTTGTAGAAGTAAAAATATGTAATTACTAAAATTAAATCTCTTAAAAACTCAACAGTTGACATAATCACTAGATATAACAAAGCCAAAGAGAGAAATTGTAAATGAAAAAAATAGAGCTAAAGAAATTAGAATACAATCAGAGGGAGAAATACATGTTAAAACATTAATAATCATTAAGGTTAGTGTGAGAAGATCCAATTATATCTGATCACATATGAAATAATGCTTAGGTTGACAGCTGATATCTGAACAGCAACTAGGAAGCCACAAGACAGTAAAATGATGTCTACAAAGTACTGAGAGAAAAAAAAATGACAACTGAGAATTGTATTCTCATTGAAATAAACATTCAAGGACAAGTTAAATAAAGATCAATATAAGGAAACCAAAGAAAGCAAAAGAAAGGAAATTATTTTAAAAAAAGAAGTTGATGAAATAGAAAATAAAGGTACAATAGTGAAAATCAATAAAGACGAAAATTGGTTCTCTGAAAACACTAATAACATTAAACAAATTCTTTAAAGAAGCGGGAAAAAAGGAGAGAAGGTGCAAATAACCAACATTAGGAATGAAAAAAGGAACATTACTTATAAAGCAGAGATTTAAAATACAAAACAATATTTTGAAGAATTTCATGCCAACAAATTTGAAACCTAGGTAAAATAGGGAAAAATTCAAGGAAAAAAATTCAATTACCAAAGGTAAATAAATAAGAATTACAAACATGAATGACCAAATGGTGTTACAAATTCTGACCAACATTCAATGAACAGAGAATTCCATACTTAAACAAAATTTTCAGAAAAGAAAGAAACTGGAATACTCCTATGTCCCTTTATGAAGATAGCATAACCATTACAACAAAACCAAAAAAGGACAGTGTAAGAAAGAAAATTTTCTGGCCAAACACACTTATGAACATAGAGAGATAACAGTCCTGAACAACATATTAGCAAATTAAACCTAACAATGTATTAAAAAATAACACATTATGTCCAAATTAAGTTTTCTCCATGAATACAAAGGCAGTTCAACATCTAGTTAATAATACTGTAATATATACTTGAAATTTTTTAAGAGATTAGACCTTAATTGTTCTCACAGAGAAAAAAAAATAATAACTATGTGAAGTGATGGATATGTTAATTGGCTTGATTGTGGTTATCATTTCACAATGTATATGTATTGATCTTTCAAAACATCACATGGTATACCTTAGTTAAATGCAATTTTCATGTCAATTATACATCAATAAACCTGGAAAAAAATTAAAGTATTTCTTAGTTTAGAATTTGAAAACAATTTGTTTGACATAAATTATTTACATAACACAGTTCAGATCTTTCTGTAATTAGCTGTGTGTTTTCCATTCATAGTAGTCTGACACTGCTTCCACTGTTATTCTTTTGTGTGTGTGTGCATTTTCTTCCAATTTTTAGAATTTAGTTGTAAACATACTCTCTCTGTATGTATATATATTTTGTGTGTCTTGTTTTTCCATTTACATACTTTAAATACTTTCCACATTAGTACATAGTCTGATATTTCAACATAATATTCAATTTAGTGTATTTACTATAACTTTGGTCATGTCTCTGTAATGAATATTAGGCTCATTTTTCTTTTTTTTTAGAGGAAAGTTTGGAGTTATAAGTGGTGTTCTGAATACAATAAATAACATTTTCTCCCAAAAAAAGAAATTAAAAATGTAAAATTTCAATCATCTTTAAAAATGCAGAAAAGTCATTTAATAAAATTTATGATAAAAGGAAAAATCTTAGAAACTTATGGGTAGAAGGGGATTGATAAAGGGCATCTCACAAAAATTTAGAGCTAACATCATAATTGTGAAATCTTAACAGCATTCCTCTTAAAATCAAGAACAAGACTCACCATATTTTTCAATATTGTTTTGGTGGTTCTGGTCAGTACAGTAAAAAATAAAGTATGGAAGAAATCAGAGAAACAAAAGACTGATGATGCTATTTCCTACATAAAACCTCAAAAGAATCAACAGACAAATTGTTGTAATTAATAAGAAAATTTAGCAAAGTTGCCCTGTATGTGGTTAATATACCAAAGTCCACTGACTTCTATATTTAACAGCAGATATTTTTAAATGCATTATTTAAAAAGGTGAAATTTAGCATTCTGTTTCTTTGCAGCTCAAAGCAGCTTGAGATAGATGAGTTAGAAAATTTGGATAATAAACAAATTCATCTTAGAGCCACTAAGACAACAAGGACTACAGGGGCTAAGATTCTGAAGAAGAATGAACTTTGGAGAGGCGAGCTGAGTTCAGTTTCTTTTCCCCTGGGGACGTTTGCCAGTTCTGGATGCAGGCAAGAGGCTGAAAATCTGAGCTAGTGCTAGAACAGAGCCATTGTTAAGGAATTGAGAAACATATCTACAGTATGATCCAGCCATTCCAATCATAGATAATTGTCCTAGAGAAATGGAAACATGTTCACACAAAACCTGTATACGAATGTTCATAGCAGTTTTATTTGTAATAGCCACAAAATGGAAACAACACAAATTACCTTCAGCAGGAGAATAGTTAAACAAATTCTGGTACATCCATACAATAAAATATTATTCAGCAACAAAAAAGAAAACGATTGATACACAACAATTTGGACAGATATCAAGGGCACTATGCTAAGTGAAAGAAGCCAGATATACATGCTTCCATTTGTACAAAAGATCATAGAAAAATCAAACTAAACATTATTGATAGAAAATAAATCAGTTGTTTCCTGGGGTTGGGGATAGAAGAGAGGGAAAGGATGGAATTATCAAAGGGCATGAGGAAATTTTCAAGGTGATGTATATATTCATTGCCTTGATTGTCGTGACGGTTTAATGGGAGTACATATATAGGTGAAAATTTATCAAAATGCACACTTTAAATATGTGCAATTTATTGTGTCATTTATACCTCAATAAAACTATTGAAAAGAAAGTTAAAGAAAAAAATATAAGTTGTAGGTATGTTTTTAAAAATTTATTTGTGTGTGTTACACCACAATAAAAAGTTTATTTTAAAAGTAATTTAGAGTAATCTCTGAAAACTGAGCATATTTATCTAATTTTAAAGCCAAATATGACCCAAATTTTAAGCATGTATGACAGATTCTTTCAATAAACTTTAATATGCTATAAAATGGTATATATTTAGCTAGTTATTGCATTTGAATTAAATTCTTGCTTTTATGCCATGACCTGGAATGTTATTTTATTTGAAATACAAAGTAGTTAACAATGAAAACTCACCATATATCACTATAAACCATCATTCTGTGTAATAACAATCTAGTCTTTCATCCTTATAAGTGAGCATGTGGCTCTTCTTCCCTTTGCATAATATGTTTCTCTGAAACACTCATAAGAATGTACATTATTTAACATATACACAGTATTGTGTAACATTTCTCTTTGGAAGTAAACTTGCTTTTTATTCATGTAAAATTCATTGGGAAGTGTGCTTTGGTTGAACCCAGCTCAAAACTGTAGTCTTCCCACTCCTTGATTAAAGTTCATTTACTCTGAACTTATGAGTTTAATTTTTATTTTGCTTAAACTTTTTTGCATTATGCCTAGAAAAAGTTAGAACTACCTTTCTAATGCAGTGATTCTAAACCATCTTACCTACCACAAAATACATTGTGGGTCATGTTTACATTTATACAGATGGAGACCTATGTATAACTCTGCTTCCTCCGCCACCATTCAAAAAAGTTTATCAGTATGCAAGTACTGTTCTTATAAAAATAAACTTGAATTCTCTCTACTGTCATAAAAGAAATTCATATGCAAAAATTTTGGTACTTTTATTACTAGCACCAAATTACGTTTGAAAACCCTCACAAATAACTACATACACCAATAGTTAATTGTGAAACACTATTGTGTGCTAATTCTAAGGTTATGAAGTCTATCCTAGTGTTAAACAACATCTTAGTTTTACAGCAAGAAAAAATTACTTCTGAAATGTCATTTTTAAATATCCTGACTCTTCCTCTTTACCTTTCCTTCCTATCTCATCTCTTCTCTTCTCTTTCCTTCCTTTTCATTTTCATTTTCCTATGCATTTTCTTTTTATTTTTCTTTCCTTTCTCTCAATTTCTTTCCTTTTCTGAACAATACAGTTCTGAAGTCATCAGGTAGGGCAGTGGAAGGTAGCCATCCACAATAGTGAGTTGAGGGGAAGCTGCAGTGGCCTTGATTAGGGTATAAGAGCAGAACTTGGGTGAGAAGAACATCTGTTTAGGAAGGCTCCTGGCACAAGATATCCAAGCTCAAGCAGGATAAAGAAAGCATGTGGAATCAGAGCCCAGGTAGAGTAAGGAGGGTGTCCCCGTGGGAAAGAGAGGGCCTCTTCATGAGTGTCAGCCCAAGCCGGATGAGGAGGGAATTGCATGGCAAGTGGGGTATCCCACTGCTGTGGGAAATCATAGACTGAACCTGGGAGAAGGCATCTCTGTATAGCAAGAGCCTGGCATGGAATGTCAGAGCCCAAGCGAGTTCATGAGGACATCCATGGGGGACAAAGAAATCTTGCAAAGAATAATACAGGGAGATCTTGTGCACCCTTTACCTTCTCCCAAACTGAATATCTTGCATAACTATACTACAATATGAAAACCAATAAAACAGCATTGGTACCATTGGTACCATTCTCAGAGCTTATTCAGATTTCACAAAATACATGTGTACCCGTGTGTATTATGTGTGTATGATTCTATGCAATTTTGTAACATGTGTAGCTTTGTATAACTACAACCACAATCAATATACACAACTGTTCTATCACCATGAGGCAATTTTGTGCTACCTCTTTACAGCTACACTCACTTCCACATCCCTATCTCAATCCCTAACCCCTGGAAACCACTAATCTTTTCTCCACCTCTGTAATACAGTTTATTCAAGATGTTATAAAATGGAATTCTTGAGCTCTATCTAAATTGTTACATGTGTCAAGAATTTGTACATTGCTAGGTAGTAACCCATCATATGGATGTGCCATAGTTTACCTAACCAATCTCCTATTGTAGGACATTTTGTTCATTTCTAGTTTTTGGCTATTATGAATAAAACTGCTATGAATATTGTTGAAAAAGTTTTTTGTGTAGATATAATTTTTCCTTTCTCTGGGATAAATGCCCAGTAATAGCGATTGCTGAGTTGTATGAGAGTTGCATGTTTAGTGTTTTAAGAAACTGTCAAACTATTTTTCAGAGTGATTGTTTCATTTTTCATTCTAACCCAATTTCTTATGCAGCATTTGGTGTTGCCACTTTTTTTTATTTTGTCCATTCTGAGGTGTATAGTGATATCATTGTGGTTTTAATTTGCATTTCCCTAATGGCTAAAGATGTTAAACATCATGTGCCTATTTGGCATCTTTATATCCTTTTTAGTGAAATCTTTTTCATGTATTTTGCCTATTTTCAAATGAAAGTATTTGTTTTGGTTTTGTTCTTTACTGTTGAATGTAGCTCTCTATATACTCTAGATATAAGTCATTTGTCATTTGTCAGATATATAGTTTGCAAATATTTTCTTCCAGTCTGTAACTTGTCTCTTCATCCTATTAACAAGGTCTTTCACAAAACTTTAATTTCAATGAAATTCAATTTATCTAAGATTTCTTTACCTAGTTCTAGATTCCAAAGATTTTCTCATGTACTTTGTTTTAAATGTTTTATACTTTTAAATATTATGTTTAATTTAATGATCTATTTTGAGTTAATTTTTCCATGAAATGAGAGATTTAGGCCAATGTTTATTTTTGTACCTATGCATGTCCAATTTAGTACCATTTGTTGAAAAATCTTTCTTTCTCTATTGAATTGCTTTTGCACCTTTGTGGAAAAGAATCAGTTGGCCATACTTATGTGAGTCCATTTCTGTGTTCTCTATTATGTTCCATTGATCTTTGTGTCTATCCCTCCACCAATACCACACAGTCTAGATTACTATAGCTATGTAATGTCTTGAAATCACATAGACTAATTCCTCCCACTTTATTCTTCTTTTTAAAAATTGTATTAACTATTTTAGTTCCTTTACTCTTCTATACACATTTTGGAATAATCTTGCCTATTACTACAGAAATGTTTGGGATTTTGACAGAAATTGTATATCAGTTTGGGGGAGAACTGACATCCTTACAATGCTGACTCTTCCAATCCATGAACATGGTTTATTCTCTGTTAATTTAGATATTCTTTGATTTATTTTATCAGCATTGTGCAATTTTCAGTAAACAAATCCTGTATGTTTTGTTGGAATTATACCTCAGTATTTCTCTTCTTTTTGAGCAATTGTAAATAATACTGTACTTTTAATTTTAGTGTCCACATGTTCATTGTTAGTATATAGATATATAATTCATTTTTAAAAATTTTATATTGCATCCTATGACCTTGCTGAACTCACTTATTTCTAAGAGCTTGATTTTGCAGACTCCTTAGGATTTTCAATGTAGACAATTGTGTTATCTTCAAATTGGGAAATTCTATTTCATTTTTTCTTTCCAATCTGTATGCCTTGTATTTCCTTTTCATGCCTCACTGTGGCTGGCTAGAATATCCAGTATCACACTAAATAAGAATGGTAAGAGTGATTATGCTTGCCTTGATACCTTAAGTGGAAGCATTCAGTCTTTTACCACTAAGTATAATGCTAGCCATAGGTTTTATAGATATGCTTTATCAACTTGAGAAAATTTCTCTATATTCCCATATTGCCAGGAGGTTTTTTTCTATAATAAATGAGTGTTGAATTTTTCAAATGCTTTTTCTTCATTTATTGATGCAATCATGTAGTTTTTTTCCTTTAATCTCTTGATATGGTGGATTTCATTGATTGATTTTCAAATGATGAACCATCCTTGTACACCTGAAATAAATCCCACGTGGACATGGTATATTATTTTTTTTTCAAATTGCTGAAGTTGGCTGATATTTTATTGAGAATTTTTTCTGTAAGTTCATGAGAGATATTGATCAGTAGTTTTCTTGGTTTGTAGTATCTCTTCTGGTTTTGTTATCTGGATAATATTGACCTCATAAAATGCATTAGGAAGTGTTTCATCTTGGTTGAATTTTGATAGTTTGTGATTTTTGAGAAATTTGTCCATTTTTCCTAAGTTATCAAGTTTATGTGTGTAGAGTTGCTTGCAGTATTCCTTTATAATCCTTCTAATGGCTTCAGGATCTGCATTGATGCTTCATATTTCATTCCTGATATTGGTGATTTGTGTTTTCTGTCTTTTTATATTTGTCAGACTTGCTAGAGGATTATCCATTTAAAAAAAATTATTCTTTAAAGAACCAGTGCTTTCCATCATTGATTTTTTCTCTACTGTTCTCCTGTTTTCAATTTTCCTGGTTTCTGTTCTAGTCTTTACTATTTCCTCCTTCTGCTTGCTTTGCATTTCTTTTTCTTTTTCTAATTTCTTGAAGTAGGAACTTAGATTATTGATTTGAGGTGTATACTTTTTATATGTAAGAATGTAGTGCTGTAAATATCCTCCTCAGCTCTGTTTTAGTTTTACATATTTTGATACGTTGTATTTATATTGTATTCAGTTCCACATATATTTTTTTAAATTTCCCTAAGACTTCTTTGACGCATGGATTGTTTAGGACTGTGTTTTTTAATTTCCAAGTGTTTCAAGATTTCCCTCTTCTCTTTCTGGTCTTGGCTTCTAATTTAATATCATTATGATTAGAGAACATACTCTGCATGATTTTAACTCTTTTAAATTTGTTGAGGTTTGACTGTGACTCAGGATATGGTCTACCCTGGAGAACATTCTGTGGGCACTTGAAAAGAATGTGCATTCTTCTGTTATTGGGTGATTATTCTATTATATTGATGATACCATGTTGGTTGATGGTGTTATTCAGTTCTGTATCTTTGATAATTTTTTGGTCTAGTTTTTCTGTAAATTGTTGCAAGTGTAGTTTTGTAGTCACAAACTATACTTGTGGATTTGTTTATTTCATCTTTCAGGTCTAACAGTTTTGTTTCATGTGTTTTGAAGCTGTGTTGTTTGACACATTCACATTTAGGATCCCTCTGTCTTTTGATGGATTGATTATTTTAGCAGTATGTAATGTCCCTCTTTGTCCCTAATAACTTCCTTTGTTCTGGAGTCTACTTTATGTAACATTCACATAGTTACTTTTGTTTTTTTTAAATCAATGTTACCATATTCTATCTTTTTTTCATCTTTTTATTTTCAAACTACTTATGTTGTTATGTTTGAAATGGGTTTCCTGTATACAACAGACTCGAGTCATGTTTGTTTGTCTGTTTGTTTAAACACCCCTGCCAATCTTTTCCTTTTAATTTTGTATTTAGACAGTTTACACTTAAAGTAATTATCAATATACTAGGGCTTAATTCTGCCATTTTATTATTTGTTTTCTCTTTATTTCCTCTCTTTCACATTCCTATTTCTTTTTTCTTACCTTTCTGTGAGTTACTTGAATAATTTTTATTCCACCTTGATTTATTTATATTGCTTTGAGTATATTATTTTGTATTGCTTTCTTAGTCGTTGCTCTAGGTAACAACACATACAACTCATCTCATCTTACTAATATTGACATTTTATTACTTAAAGTGAACTATTAAAACATGACTTCTCAGTCTCTTTGTCCTCCCCCATCTTTGGTGGCACCACTACTATGGTTGATTGGGCCCACCACTGCCACCAGTTATGGGTCTCCTAATTCTCTACTGGCTTTTGTCTTTCCCAGACATTTGGCCAGAGGAAGCAGGCTTTTCTGGGTGTTTTGTTTTGTTTCAACTATGTCGTTGGTCATTCAGATTTGCAGGTCTTTGTGGTTCCCAGTCTGGAATACAGGAGAGATAAAAGGAAAATCCAGGAAACTCACTGCATTGTCATTCCTCGAATTCTGAGGTCTTCAGGCAGTCCACCTTCTTCTTTCCATCTTTCAGAGTTCTTTAATGATTGTCTGTTGAATTATTTCCAGGTTATTTTGTTGTGTTTAGGGGGCAGGAACAGGGAAAAGTGACTCTCCATCAACTTTCCTGGACTGGAATACACCACACACACACACACACACACACACACAGCTGATTCTTGTTAGTCAAGGTAGTTTTTTATAAAGTTGCCACAAATACTGAATTAGCAAATAGCGAATCATTGCTGTGAGAGAAAAATAAAGGGTTATGTTCCTCTCAGCCCAATTTGTCAACCAATCAATACATAAACTTATCTTTGGTGTGTTTCTGTACAGACACCTTATTTAATATATATTGTTGATCCATTAACATTGAACTCACAGCCAACACCACAATAACTCCTGAACAAAGCTTATCTAACATATTTTAAGCTCACCCAATGTCTCTGTAAGGTACATGATACCTCTCTTTTACTTAGAAACAGTAGACAGCACTTCAGCACTATGCTTGGGGGCCATTTTAAGCAGTGAAATTACCAGAAAACTAACAAAAATGCAAAAATCATAATACTAAGTAGATATGAAAAAGATACATGTTTATAGTATGAGAGCTAGAACAAGAAGGTAGAGTGTTGTCTTGTTCTACCTCAGCCAGGAAGGTGTACCATTGGTGACTCAAATTTTTCACTACTCTGTGCATGAATATATTCTTAAATGATTGTGAAAGTGTCATGAGTATTGATTTTGGGTTTACAAATAAATTTAGTACGTAGTCCAATTTTGCAAACAAGAATCTGTGAATAATGAGAATTAACTATATACAGCTAGGATTACACTTACAGTTAGGATTATGTATATTATATATTCATGTATTTTACATATATTTATATATTAAACTTTACAATATATTGTTATTTCAGTTACTGTTATTATTATTATTTTAGTCAGTATTCATTTATATCATTTATATTCACACACATGTTACCCTTTATGTTGCCTTTCATTTCTTCCTATATTTCCATCTTTCTGAAGAGGATCATTTTCCTTCTTAAAGAACTCTATCATTTCTTTAGTAAGATTCCAGTTCTGTTAGTATGGAAACATATTTATATTATCTTAATCTTTGATAGTTTTTTTTTTTTTGTGTGGTGTAGAATTCTAAGTTTTTTTCAGCATTTTAAATATATAATTCTATTATCTTATAATTTCCATTGTATCTGTTGAGAAGTCTTATTTCTCCTTGAAGAAATGTGTCTTTTGTTCTTTTTTTTTTTAAACATCTTTATTGGAGTATAATTGCTTTACAAAGGTGTGTTAGTTTCTGCTTTATAACAAAGTGAATCAGCTATACATATACATATGTTCCCTATCTCTTCCCTCTTGCATCTCCCTCCTTCCCGCCCTCCCTATCCCACCCCTCTAGATGGTCACAAAGCACCGAGCTGATCTCCCTGTGCTATGTGGCTGCTTCCCACTAACTATCTATTTTACATTTGGTAGTGTATATATGTCCATGACACTCTCTCACCCTGTCACATCTTACCCCTCCCCCTCCCCATAACCTCAAGTCCATTCTCTAGTAAGTCTGTGTCTTTATTCCCATCTTGCCACTAGGTCCTTCATGACCTTTTTTTTTTCCCCTTAGATTCCATATATATGTGTTAGCATACTGTATTTGTTTTTCTCTTTCTGACTTACTTCACTCTGTATGACAGACTCTAACTCCATCCACCTCACTACAAATACCTCCATTTCATTTCTTTTTCTGGCTGAGTAATATTCCATTGTATATATGTGCCATATCGTCTTTATCCATTCATCCGATGATGGACACTTAGGTTGCTTCCAGGTCCTGGTTATTGTAAATAGAGCTGCAATGAACATTTTGGTATATGACTCTTTTTGAATTATGGTTTTCTCAGGGTATATGCCCAGTAATGGGATTGCTGGGTCATATGGTAGTTCTATTTTTAGTTTTTTAAAGAACCTCCATACTGTTCTCCATAGTGGCTGTATCAATTTACATTCCCACCAACAGTGCAAGAGGGTTCCCTTTTCTCCACACCCTCTCCAGCATTTGATTCTAGATTTTTTGAAGATGGCCATTCTGACCGGTGTGAGATGATATCTCATTGTAGTTTTGATTTGCATTTCTCTAATGATTAATGATGTTGAGCATTCTTTCATGTGTCTGCTGGCAATCTGTATATCTTATTTGGAGAAATGTCTATTTAGGTCTTCTGCCCATTTTTGGATTGGGTTCTTTTTTTTTTGTTATTGAGCTGCATGAGCTGCTTGTAAATCTTGGAGATTAATCCTTTGTCAGTTGCTTCATTTGCAAATATTTTCTCCCATTCTGAGGGTTGTCTTTTGGTATTGTTTATGGTTTCCTTTGCTGTGCAAAAGCTTTTAAGTTTCATTAGGTCCCATTTGTTTATTTTTGTTTTTATTTCCATTTCTCTAGAAGCTGGGTCAAAAAAGATCTTGCTGTGATTTATGTCATAGAGCGTTCTGCCTATGCTTTCCTCTAAGAGTTTGATAGTATCTGGCCTTACACATAAGTCTTTAATCCATTTTGAGTTTATCTTTGTGTATGGAGTCAGGGAGTGTTCTAATTTCATACTTTTACATGTATCTGTCCAATTTTCCCAGCACCACTTAGTGAAGAGGTTGTCTTTTCTCCACTGTATATGCTTGCCTCCTTTATCAAAGATAAGGTGACCATATGTGAGTGGGTTTATCTCTGGGCTTTCTATCCTGTTCCATTGAACTATATTTCTGTTTTTGTGCCAGTACCAAACTGTCTTGATTATTGTAGCTTTGTAATATAGTCTGAAGACAGGGAGCCTGATTCCCCCAGCTTCATTTTTCGTTCTCAAGATTGCTTTGGCTATTCGAGGTCTTTTCTGTTTCCATACAAATTGTGAAATTTTCTGTTCTAGTTCTGTAAAAAATGCCAGTGGTAGTTTGATAGGGATTGCATTGAATCTGTAGATTGCTTTGGGTGGTAGACTCATTTTCACAATGTTGATTCTTCCAATCCAAAAACATGGTATATCTCTCCATCTATTTGTATCATCTTTAATTTCTTTCATCAGTGTCTAGTAGTTTTCTGCATATGGGTCTTTTGTCTCCTTAGGTAGGTTTATTCCTAGATATTTTATTCTTTTTGTTGCAATGGTAAATGGGAGTGTTTTCTTAATTTCACTTTCAGATTTTTCATCCTTAGTGTATAGGAATGCAAGAGATTTCTGTTTATTAATTTTGTATCCTGCTACTTTACCAAATTCATTGAATAGCTCTAGTGGTTTTCTGGTAGCATCTTTAGGATTTTCTATGTATAGTATCATGTCATCTGCAAACAGTGACAGCTTTACTTCTTCTTTTCTGATTTGGATTCTTTTTATTTCTTTTTCTTCTCTGATTGCTGTAGCTAACACTTCCAAGACTATGTTGAATAATAGTGGTGAGAGTGGGCAACCTTGTCTTCTTCCTGATCTTAGTGGAAAAGGTTTCAGTTTTTCATCATTGAGGACAATGTTGGCTGTGGGTTTGTCATATATGGCCTTTATTATGTTGATGAAAGTTCCCTCTATGCCTACTTTCTGCAGGGCTTTTATCATAAATGGGTGTTGAATTTTGTCAAAAGCTTTCTCTGCATCTATTGAGATGATCATATGGTTTTTCTCCTTCAATTTGTTAATATGATGTATCACGTTGATTGATTTGCGTATACTGAAGCATCCTTGCATTCCTGGAATAAACCCCACTTGATCATGGTGTATGATCCTTTTAATGTGCTGTTGGATTCTGTTTGCTAGTATTTTGTTGAGGATTTTTGCATCTATGTTCATCAGTGATATTGGCCTGTAATTTTCTTTCTTTGTGACATCTTTGTCTGGTTTTGGTATCAGGGTGATGGTGTCCTTGTAGAATGAGTTGGGGAGTGTTCCTCCCTCTGCAATATTTTGGAGGAGTTTGAGAAGGATAGGTGTTAGCTCTTCTCTAAATGTTTGATAGAATTCACCTGTGAAGCCATCTGGTCTTGGACTTTTGTTTGTTGGAAGATTTTTAATCACAGTTTCAATTTCAGTGCTTGTGATTGGTCTGTTCATATTTCCTATTTCTTCCTGGTTCAGTCTCGGCAGGTTGTGCATTTCTAAGAATCTGTCCATTTCTTCCAGGTTGTCCATTTTATTGACATGGAGTTGCTTGTAGTAATCTCTCATGATCGTTTGTATTTCTGCAGTGTCAGTGGTTACTTCTCCTTTTTCATTTCTAATTCTATTGATTTGAGTCTTCTCTCTTTTTCTTGATGAGTCTGGCTAATGGTTTATCAATTTTGTTTATCTTCTCAAGGAACCAGCTTTTACTTTTATTGATCTTTGCAATCGTTTCCTTCATTTCTTTTTCATTTATTTCTGATCTGATCTTTATGATTTCTTTCCTTCTGCTAGCTTTGGGTTTTTTTTATTCTTCTTTCTCTAATTGCTTTAGGTGCAAGGTTAGGTTGTTTATTCGAGATGTTTCCTGTTTCTTGATGTAGGCTTGTATTGCTATAAACTTCCCTCTTAGAACTGCTTTTGCTGCATCCCATAGGTTTTGGGTCGTCATGTTTCCATTGTCATTTGTTTCTAGGTATTTTTTTGTTTCCCCTTTGATTTCTTCAGTGATCACTTCATTATTAAGTAGTGTATTGTGTAGCCTCCATGTGTTTGTATTTTTTACAGATCTTTTCCTGTAATTGATATCTAGTCGCATAGCATTGTGGTCGGAAAAGATACTTGATACGATTTCAATTTTCTTAAATTTACCAAGGCTTGATTTGTGACCCAAGATATGATCTATCCTGGAGAATGTTCCATGAGCACTTGAGAAAAATGTGTATTCTGTTGTTTTTGGGTGGAATGTCCTATAAATATCAATTAAGTCCATCTTGTTTAATGTATCATTTAAAACTTGTATTTCCTTATTTATTTTCATTTTGGATGATCTGTCCATTGGTGAAAGTGGGGTGTTAAAGTCTCCTTCTATGATTGTGTAGCTGTCGATTTCCCCTTTTATGGCTGTTAGTATTTGCCTTATGTATTGAGTTGCTCCTCTGTTGGGTGCATAAATATTTACAATTGTTATACCTTCCTCTTGGATTGATCCCTTGATCATTATATAGTGTCCTTCTTTGTCTCTTGTAATACTCTTTATTTTAAAGTCTATTTTGTCTGATATGAGAATTGCTACTCCAGCTTTCTTTTGATTTCCATTTGCATGGAATATCTTTTTCCATCCCCTCACTTTCAGTCTGTATGTGTCTCTAGGTCTGAAGTGGGTCTCTTGTAGACAGCATATATATGGGTCTTGTTTTTGTATCCATTCAGCCAGTCTGTGTCTTTTGGTGGGAACATTTAATCCATTTACATTTAAGGTAATTATCGAAATGTATGTTCCTATTCCCATTTTCTTAAATATTTTGGGTTTGTTATTGTAGGTGTTTTCCTTCTCTTGTGTTTCTTGCCTAGAGAAGTTCCTGTAGCATTTGTTGTAAAGCTGGTTTGGTGGTGCTGAACTCTCTCAGCTTTTGCTTGTCTGTAAAGGTTTTAATTTCTCCATCAAATCTGAATGAGATCCTTGCTGGGTAGAGTAATCTTGGTTGTAGGTTTTTCTCCTTCATCACTTTAAGTGTATCCTGCCACTCCCTACTGGCTCTCAGAGTTTCTGCTGAAAAATCAGCTGTTAACCTTATGGGGATTCCCTTGTGTGTTATTTGTTGTTTTTCCCTTGCTGCTTTTAATATGTTTTCTTTATATTTAATTGTTGATAGTTTGATTAATATATGTCTTGGCGTGTTTCTCCTTAGATTTATCCTGTATGGGACTCTCTGTGCTTCCAGGACTTGATTAACTATTTCCTTTCCCATATTAGGGAAGTTTTCAACTATAATCTTTTCAAATATTTTCTCAGTCCCTTTCTTTTTCTCTTCTTCTTCTGGGACCCCTAAAATTCGAATGTTGGTGCATTTAATGTTGTCCCAGAAGTCTCTGAGACTGTCCTCAGTTCTTTTCATTCTTTTTTCTTTATTCTGCTCTGCAGTAGTTATTTCCACTATTTTATCTTCCAGGTCACTTATCCGTTCTTCTGCCTCAGTTATTCTGCTATTGGTCCTGTCTAGAGTATTTTTAATTTCATTTATTGGGTTTTTCATTGTTGCTTGGTTTCTCTTTAGTTCTACCTCCTTGTTAAATGTTTCTTGCATTTTGTCTATTCTATTTCCAAGATTTTGGATCATCTTTACTATCATTATTCTGAATTCTTTTTCAGGTAGACTGCCTATTTCCTCTTCATTTGTTAGGTCTGGTGTGTTTTGACCCTGCTCCTTCATCTGCTGTGTGTTTTTCTGTCTTCTCATTTTGCTTATCTTACTGTGTTTGGGGTCTCCTTTTCACAGGCTGCAGGTTCGTAGGTCCCGTTGTTTTTGGTATCTGTCCCCAGTGGCTAAGGTTGGTTCAGTGGGTTGTGTAGGCTTCCTGGTGGAGTGGACTAGTGCCTGTGTTCTGGTGGATGAGGCTGGATCTTGTCTTTCTGGTGGGCACATCCACATCTGGTGGTGTGTTTTGGGGTGTCTGTGGCCTTTTTATGATTTTAGGCAGCCTCTCTGCTAATGGATGGGGCTGTGTTCCTGTCTTGCTAGATGTTTGGCATAGGGTGTCCAGCATTGTAGCTTGCTGGTCGTTGAGTGAAGCTGGGTCTTGATGTTGAGATGGAGATCTCTGAGAGATTTTCGCCATTTGGTATTACGTGGAGGTGGGAGGTCTCTTGTGGACCAGTGTCCTGAAGTTGGCTCTCTCACCTCAGAGACACAGCCCTGATGCCTGGCTGGAGCACCAAGAGCCTTTCATCCACACAGCTCAGAATAAAAGGGAGATAAAATAGAAAGAAAGAAAGAAAGAAAGTGGATAAAATAAAATAAAATAAAATAAAACTATTATATTAAAAAATAAGAAAAAAATTATTTAGAAAATACTTATTAAGAAATTTTTTTTTAAATTTTTTAAAATAAATTTATTAATTTTTTATAATAAAAAATAAGAAAAAAGTTAAGAAAACCATTTATTAAGTAAAATTTTTTTTAATTTTTTAAAATAAAAAATATGAAAAAACTCATTAAGAAAATTTTTTTTTTTTACTTTTTAAAATAGAAAATAAGGAAAAAATTATTAAGAAAACATTTATTAAGAAAAAAAATTTTTTAAGTTAAAAAAAAAAAAAGGACAGACCGAACCCTAGGATAAACACTCACAAATAAAGGAAAAGGGGAAAAATTAATATTTCCTGCTCCCAAAGTCCACCTCCTGAATTTGGGATGATTTGTTGTCTATTTAGGTATTCAACAGTTCAACAGATGCAGGTACATCAAGTTGTTTGTGGAGCTTTAATCCGCTGCTTCTGAGGGTACCTGGAGAAATTTCCCTTTCTCTTCTTTGTTCGAACAGCTCCTGGGGTTCAGCTTTGTATTTGGATCCACCTCTGCATGTAGGTCGCCTGAGGGCGTCTGTTCTTCACTCACACAGGACGGGGTTAAAGGAGCAGCTGATTCGGGGGCTCTGGCTCTCTCAGGTGGGGGGGAGGGAAGGGTACAGATGGGGGGCGAGCCTGCAGCAGCAGAGGCCGGTGTGACGTTGCACCAGCCTGAGGCGCGCCATGCGTTCTCCCGGGGAAGCTGTCCCTGGATCACGGGACCCTGGCAGTGGCGGGCTGCACAGGCTCCCGGGAGGGGCGGTGTGGATAGTGACCTGTGCTCGCACACAGGCTTCTTGGTGGTGGCAGCAGCAGCCTTAGCATCTCATGCCCATCTCTGGGGTCCGCGCTGATAGCCATGGCTCGCACCCGTCTCTGGAGCTCGTTTAGTCGGCGCTCTGAATCCCCTCTCCTTGTGCACCATGAAACACAGAGGCAAGCAAAAGTCTCTTGCCTCTTTGGCAGCTGCAGAGTTTTTCCCGGACTCCGTCCCGGCTAGCTGTGTTGGGCTAACCCCTTCAGGCTGTGTTCACGCCGCCAACCCCAGTCCTCTCCCTGTGATCCGACTGAAGCCCGAGCCTCAGCTCCCAGCCCCCGCCTGCCCCGGCGGGTGAGCAGACAAGCCTCTCGGTCTGGTGAGTGCTGGTCGGCACCGAGCCTCTGTGCGGGAATCTCTCCACTTTGCCCTCCACACCCCTGTTGCTGCGCTTTCCTCCGTGGCTCCGAAGCTTCCCCCCTCTGCCATCGGCAGTCTCCGCCCGCGAAGGGGCTTCCTAGTGCGTGGAAACCTTTCCTCCTTCACAGCTCCCTCCCACTGGTGCAGGTCCCATCCTTATTCTTTTGTCTCTGTTTTTTCTTTTTTCTTTTGCCCCACCCAAGTACGTGGGGAGTTTCTTGCCTTTTGAGTGGTCTGACGTCTTCTGCCAGCGTTCAGTGGGTGTTCTGTAGGAGCAGTTCCACGTGTAGATGTATTTCTAATGTATCTGTGGGAAGGAAGGTGATCTCCGCGTCTTACTCTTCCGCCATCTTGCCCAGACCCCGTGTCTTTTGTTCTTACTGCTTTTAAGATTTTCTCTTTATCATTGATTGCCAACAGGCTTGCTATGATGAATCTAGGTACGATCTTCTCTTCATTTATCTTGCTTAGATTGGTAGGTTTTCTTGAATCTGTGACCTATTGTCTTCAGTCTGTTCTTTTCCAGTTTTATTAAGATATAATTGACACATAGCAGATATAAGTTTGAGGTGTAACATGTGATATATATATAATTACCACAATAAGAACACCTCCATCTCCTCATATATTTATCATTTGTTTGTGTGTGTGTGATGATAATACTTCAGATCTACTCTCTTAGCAACTTTCAAGTATATAATACAGTATTCTTAATTATAGTCCCTCTGCTATAACTAGATTCTCAGGACTTATTCATTTAAAAATGGAAGTTTGTAGATTAAACTCCATTTAAAGTTATTACATGGCTTCCCTGGTGGTGCAGTGGTTAAGAATCCATCTGCCAATGCAGGGGACATGGGTTTGAGCCCTGGTCCGGGAAGATCCCACATGCCGCAGAGGAACTAAGCCTGTGCGCCACAACTACTGAGCCTGCATTCTAGACCCCATGAGCCACAACTACTGAGCCCCACATGACAAAACTACTGAAGCCCACATGCCCTAGAGCCCATGCTCCGTAACAAGAGAAGCCATCCAATAAGAAGCCCACGCACAAAGAGTAGCCCCCACTTGCTGCAACTAGAGAAAGCCTGCACGCAGCAGCAAAAACCCAATGCAGCCAATAATAAATAAATAAATTTATTAAAAATAAATAAATAAATAAAATTATGAAAAAACAATGGCTATATTGCCCTGTGCTGTACAATATATCCTTGTTGTTTATCTATTTTATACATAGTAGTTTGTATCTCTTAATTCCGTATCCCTATCTTGCCCCTACCCCCTTCATTCTCCCCAGAGGTAACCACTAGTTTGTTTTCTATTATCTGTGAGTCTGTTTCTGTGTTGCTATATTCATTTGTTTTATTTTTTATATTCCACATATAAGTGATAATATACAGTATTTGTCTGACTTATTTCACTGAGCATAATACTCTCCAAGTTCATCCATGTTGTTGCAAATGGCAGAATTTCATTGTTTTTTATGGTTGAATAATATTGCATTATATATATATATATATATATATATATATATATATATATACACCATATCTTCTTTATCCATTCATCTACTGATGGACATTTGGGTTGCTTCCATATCTTGGCTATTGTAAATAACACTGCTATGAACATTGGGGTGCAGTATCTTTCTGAATTAGTGTTTTCATTTTATTTGGATATGTACCCAAGAGTGAAGTTGCTGGATCACATGGTAGTTCTATTTTTAGTTTTTGGAGGAAGCTCCATACTGTTTTCCATAGTGGCTGCAACAGTTTGCCTTCCCACCAACAGTGTGCAAGGGTTCTCTTTTCTCCACATCCTCTCCAACATTTGTTATTTGTAGACTTTTTGATAATAGCCATTCTGACAGGTGTGAGGTGATATTTCATTGTTGTTTTGATTTGCAGTTCCCTAATAACTAACAATGTTGAGCATCTTTTTATGCACCTGATAGCCATCTGTATGTCTTCTTTGGAAAAATGTCTATTCAGGTCTTCTGCACATTTTTTAATCAGGTTTTTTTTTTTGATATTGAGATGTATGTGTTTTTTATATATTTTGGATATTAACTCCTTATTGATCATATCATTTGCATATAATTTAAATGGAGTATAATCTGTAAAAATATTGAATCACTATGCTGTACACCTGAAACTAATATATTATAAATCTACTATATTTCAATAAAGATATTTTTAATGGAAGCTTTTAAACATTTTTTTAATTTTACTTTAAACTTAGATATGCTATATGTCAATTATACCTTAAAAATACTGTACAAAAGGGAAGAGATATGGGAACATATGTATATGTATAACTGATTCACTTTGTTATAAAGCAGAAACTAACACACCATTGTAAAGCAATTATACTACAATAAAGATGTTAAAAAAAATACTGTACAACAACGGATTGAAGATTTCAGTTCACAGATTCAAGAAACCCTACCAAATGTAAGCAAAATAAATTTTTTAAAAATGTACCTAGATTCATGAAAGTAAGCCCTTTGACCAACATCTCTCTGTTTCACCCACCCTGCAGCTCCTGGCAACCACCTTTCTACTCTGTTTCTATGAGTTTGGCTTTTTTAGATTTCATATATAAATGAGAACTTATCGCATTTTTGTTTCTTTGTCTAATTTTTTCTCTTAGCATAATGGCCTCAATATCCATTCATGTTGTTGCAAAAGGCAGGGTTTCCTTTTTTCCTTTAATCCATTTTGGAAAATTCTTGGACAATATCTCTTTCTCCTTCTCTCGCTGTCCTTTGCTCCTTTGGGACAGTAATTACACATACATCAAATATTTTTAATTTGTCCCTTATGATCTCTTCTGTATTTCCCATGCCTTTTTTCTCTCTATGCTTCTGTCTAGATATTTTCAATTATTTTCCAGCTCACTAATCATCTCTGCTGCTGTACACAATCTGTTGTTATACTTTGTTCTTAATTATTTTATTTTTCTGTCTGAGAATTACTATTTTATTTTCCTTAAATGCCAGTGTTCTGGAGAAATTCTTCAGTTTTGTCACCTATTGTCTTGAATATACTAATAACGGGTATTTCATATTCTACCTGATAACTCTAATATCTCAGTCATTTGTGAATCTATTTGTATCATTTGTTCTTTTTTATTCTATTTCTTGGCATTTCTGTTTTGTTTTAGTTTTTAATACTAGACAGTGTGTATGCTAAATTTTTGAGACTCTGTATAATGTTCTCTTCCTACAGAGAAGGTTTTGCTTATCCTCTGATAAGCAGATGCAGTGGTATTGGATCATCTTAAACAAGCAAGAACTGGGATTACTGGAGTTTTGGTGTCAGCTTTGTAAGACTTCTGCTAACTCTGGTTCATTTCTACTTCTAGGATGAAGTCCTCCCCAGGAACCCACTGAGATGCTGAGGTTTCACTGGGGCATTTCCTCCTTGGCGGGTGGTTAACTGAAATTTTTATCTTCTTAAGACTCTCTGAAGTTTTCATTCTGCCCTTCAGACCTTTCTTCTTGTTTCTTACCCTCCTGCTTTGCACAGTTCAAGAATTTGGCAAATGTTTAGAAAGGGAAAACTGGCAGTATGTCAGGCTCAGTTTGATGTACCTCCTTTCTTACTAGGTTTTTACTGGCTGTTCAAAGCAAACTCAAACTCCAATTTTTGTCTCTCTTGAACGATAAGTTCGCCAAAAGTTGTGCTTGTTTCTCTCTCTTTTGGCAGCAGCCCTATGTTCTGGCTTTTTGTTAGAACAACAGACTAAGAATAAGCAAACACTGTAGAAATCTCTCTCACTACTCTGTGATTCTCTTCTCCCTGTTACCCCATTGTTTGATAGTTTCAAAAATATTTTTAGTACACTATCTAGATTTCTGATTGTTATGAGTGGGAGGATTGGTCTACCTCAAGCTATGCTATCATAGCCTGAAGAAATCTCATAACTTGCTTAATTTGTATATAGTTGTAAAGTGGTTCTCTGTTATTATCCTCTCTTAAAATGATACTTCATTCTTTGTAACAAATTTTCACATCAATCAAAGCATTTTATGTATATATGACGGTAATATTTATTAACCATGTATTTTAAGTATTTTGTAAGGGTAAGACTTTTATAATTGTGGGCATTTTTTTACTTTTAATTGTTTCATTCACATCAAAATGAAACTCCAAGTATAGCTTTTGGAGGGAATGTTGACAATTTCCTCCATTTGTTTTCATCAGTTATATATGTATATTAAGTGTCACCATAAGAATACATAGTGACTAGTTATAACACAAGCTCTTCTTAGGTATGGACCATTAACCATACACTGAAGTAATGAACCTAATTGCAGAATTATAAAGTGATGTAAATTTTGTAGAACTTCATATATCATGGATTTATGTTTGGTGACAGTTCTGAAATGAATTTGTTCAGCAGGAAGAGATTATGGTAGTGCCAGTTAGTCTTCCTTCTCAAGCCCCCCATTACCTTTAATTATGATGAAAAACTAGAAAATAAGAAGGTCAATATGAAATATTTCTCATTTGAGAAGCATGCTAGTGAATAGCCAAAAGGCAAAAAGCTTTAAGAAAAGGTCAAATTAAATCAAAAATTTTGACGAAAATAATGAGTGAATGAATGAATGAGTGACCAAGTTGTAGGAATCAAGTAACAACAGCTCATCCCCCATCCTTAGCATATTTACACTCTTGTAAAGATTTAATTTTCTTAAGTGAATGTCAGTTAAGTCTCATACATGGCTGTTTAGTTTGGTATCTAATTCTACATGCATTACAGAGTAGTTGATGGGGTCAAAGTTATTTGAAAGTCATCCTGAAAATAAGGTAAATGTTTAAATTTTTTTTTCCTACACTCATTTTGTCTACTGAGTGTCTAAAAAAATGTATTTTCAGCAAAAATTCTTATCATATAATTAAAATATTAATTCTGCCTTCTATTACATAAATATGAATATATATACATATATCATCTATTTATGTGTACAATATATATTTTGTTCTTCATGCAAATATATGTATCATTTGTCTACATATAGAATTACATATTCTTTCTATTTCTGTTAAAACTACTTCAGGGAATTTAAACCAAATCTTCCTAGAGCAGTTACTTTTTATGATAGAACGATGACAGCAAAATAAACAGTGTCATTGTTGAAAGGAATGTCAGGCTACTTTTGAATTGATTAAACAGCAACTGATGTCCTCAAGGAGTCTAGCGTATTATGACCCTGCCCTGCCAATCTGTTTAGCTACTGATGCTTCACAATATGGGGTCAGAGTGGTGATTTCTCACATAATGCCAAATGACCTAGAAAAGCCTGTAGCATTTGAATTGTGAACACTTGCTAAAGAATTGGGCACAGATGGGGAGTTTTTACCTTATATGTTTGGATTTGTTGTCATTAAATTACTGAATGTCACTTCTATGTATAATTTAGCCATCATGAGAAAATCTATGGCGCTGAGACTTTAACGTCTGTTGGGGTCTTTCTCAATTTGATATGCTCCACTTTGGCTTGAACTTGGTATTTATTGTAGTACACGTGATTCTAACAATCTGAAGAAGAAGGAGGAAAAAAAAAAAAAAAACCTTGAAAGACTTACTAACCAAAGATGTTCTAAAAGCCACCTTTCCCTAACAGGGAGAAAAATCTTGGATATAAATATAGTAGTGGAAAAAGGGGTAAAGAATTTGATAGGTCTTAATAATCATTTTTCTACATTCTTGCTTATATAGAATAGTTATTTCACAGTGTCATGTGAAAAAGCATCTTAAATAAAAGCAAATGGTACAAAGGATGCCAAGGGGCATGTGCAAGACATCAGGATAAAGCAGTTTCTGAGTGTTTACAGGATTGTCAGTGAGAGGAAAGTCAATAGGCACAGTGAATAATATTTGACTTTATAGATGATTAAGGGCAAATGTTGAGAGCAATGTACAGAAAAACAGATACCTAGTTTCAATGAAGGGGGACAGAAGTCGTTGCTCTACCTAATGCTACATATCATGTTGAAAATGAGCCTATTAGAATACAGGCAGCAAAGGGGATTTCTGCTGAGATTAAAGAGGTTTTTCTTAGGGTCAGAAAAGTCAAGAAAATGTGAATGGCAATTAACAGACACAAGGTTTAGTTTAGTTTAATTAAAATAAATGGTGGGGGAGAAATGAGTGCCTCTGAATGGCAAATGGGGGGGGGCAGCTAACTGAGAGAGTAACAAGGCATATTATCTGGCTTTGATTGAGAAGCCATAGAGGTTTTTTCACTCATTGCCCCATGCTCTCCCCTGTTAATTTTCTTTCATTTTATATTGGTTTGCTGATGAATGTATTTTGTTTGTCCTTTCATCATCTGTCTCTTAATGATGCACAACCATCTGACCTTGGTCTTTCCTCATAAATAGACCACCACTACAACAAATGCTCACAATAAAATTATAACCTTGAAAAATGTATCCTTCACTGAAAGGAGCCCAGTGTTCTCCATTTTCAAGAATTCTAAAATCTGTTCAGGATATGAGAGTTTGAAAAAAGACAGGTTATCCTGAACTATTACACCCAGCTCAGAAATGCTGCCAAATCCCTAGTGATGAGTAAACTACCATTTCATTTTCAAATAGCTTGGTGATGTCTTGTTCTACATGATTTTGCATCTAGTGAGCCTGCAAAATACATGCGTTCCAGTTAAATACACACTAAATCTTCTCATTCTGCTATATCATACATGGGTGATTGGATAATTTGTTTTTGGCCTTGGGTAAAGGTCTTACTCTTTTTTGCTGATGAGAATATCATCTGTTGAATTCTGATTATGCATTAAATTCCTCCAAAGTTTTCCAACAAAGATCACACTTTTTAATTGGACCATTTGTGCATAAATTAAAAATAATATATGAAAACTATCTGTGGTAACCATGATTATTGCAAACATTGCAAAATCCTAATAAACAATATTCTCTTCATTTCTGAAATGAATTAAACCATAAGAGTGCATGAAACTCTCAATATCACCAAACCTCAGAAACTGTTGTATGCTGACTTTTCTGAAGTTAAAGAAACTAGCCCTTTTGCTAAGCTTGCCTGATAGTTTGTACTTCCCTTAGAATGCTTTCTTAGATGAAAGAAAGTGCTTTATGTGAACAAGCTAAAACTTCTTTAAGCTTAAAGAAGCTGCTTTAAGGAGAAAACTACCTTCCGGAAACACTACCTGAAAAAGGAAATGTAGAAGGCATTATGAGGATGAGAAATTTGCCTGAGTGGAAATTGTTACATGGGGAAGGGATGGTTTGCAGAAACATAGGGCAGAAGGAAAAAACTGAATTCATTCACTTTAAATTGAACGGTATCCCTCATAAAAGGAGGTCGGTGAAGATAAGAAAAAAACATCAGAGGAACCAGACTGTACTTTGCATACCTGTATGCTATCTTGCATACTCTTTTATAATAGTTCACCAAGGGCTAAAGTTATATGTTTCCAGGGCCTACCTCTATGTAAATATTTCAGCATGTAGAATAGCTTAAAATTACAAATTTTTGTGCTAAGGAGATAACTGTGTGACTGTTGGCATGCAAAAGAACAACTTGGGTGTGGAATGAAACATCTGAGTGAAAACTCTTAACACTTGAATTTGTATTACAGGATTTAAGAAAATGTATTTTTCCAGCACATCAGTCAAAGTCAAACTCCCCAGTCCCCACTACTCATACTCACACAAAGCATTTTCACTCTGGAGATACAGTAGCCGCACTGCATTTTTGTAAATGGCATAGAGGCAACCTAGTTGCAGGCTCCTTCTTGTCTATTAGGCATCCCAAGTAAAACGATTGCTAAATAACAAACTTTCTTAATATGCACAAGAGGAAGAGAGAGTTTGTGAAAAATGAGCTATGACATAAGGCATCTGGATAAATATGGGCCAAAGGGGAAATCTTTGGCCAAACAATCTGGTCCAAAAAAGGCCCAACCTCCCTGTGTGTGTGTGCAAGTACATGGACTTTCCTTAACAGAACTCTAACTTATCAAACTTATTTACAGAGCTGTTCTGGATCACTTTAATTATGTGACAGATTCAAGAAGACCCTTCCTGAGCTTTATGGTTTTACATGTGTGTTTAAAATAAACTATGCAATCAAAGAATGACTTCCATAACTGTCTTGTCCACTCTTTGTGGCATAATGTAGACCGTTTAATCATTTGGGGCATATTTAAGCCACATATACACATATACCTCTTCCTAGTAGCAGTGCTAAGAGAACTGATGTTTATAAAGCTCACTGGGATTCTAAGATGAAAGGTTCTAAGAAAACACAAATTATTAAACATCCCAATAAACATGCTCATCATGAAAGGTTTAAGACTAATGAGCAGCATGCAGTTTATTCCTTGAGGTCTTTCTCAACTGTAGTTATTATTAAAGGAAGAAACTAATGCTATTGGCAGAGTCAGGTACTTTAGAAGGCTAACTCTCTCCAGTGCAATTATAATTACACACACACACACATACCTTAAAGCAAATAATTTACTTTTTTCACCAAGAAATAACATTATGCCTCAAAGTCTGGCCCCTCCTTCTGTTTAATACTATTTCTAACTCATGACTTGTAACACAGGTGGTGTTTTTTACCTAATAATACTTAGCAAAATTTAATTTTCAAATGCATGAATTACAAAAACCATATCCCCTGAATGGTATTTTGAGATATAAGTAACTATCTGCCAAAATTTCCCTTGTATCTTCTGCAACTACATAAGAATGAAGCTGAAATGGAATTATACCCATTTTCACGTCCGTAGCATTTAAAATCTGAATACACTGAAGTTAATCCCAGTTCTGCTCCTTGCTAGCTATATGACCACAGAGTTTTTAAACCTCTCATTTCCTCATCTGTCAAAATGATTAAAAATATCTCTCAGGGGCTCTATGAGCATTATAAGAGACAATTTATTTATTTTTATTTTTTATTGAAGTATAGTTGATTTACAATATTGTGTTAGTTTCAGGTGTACAGCAAAGTGATTCAGTTTTGTATATATATATAAAATATTTTTCAGATTCTTTTCCATTATAAGTTATTACAAGATATTGAATATAGTTCCCTGTGCCATACAATAAATCCTTGTTGCTTATTTTATATATAGAGTGTGTATCTGTTAATCCCATATCCTAATTTATCTCTCCCCACAAAAGAGACAATTTATTTAAAATACCTACCATAGTGCTTGGCACACAGGAAGTAGTCAAATAAATGGTAAGTGCTTCTGTTTTTGTCATTAGCAGTATTACTCCTACTTTGCCTGCTACTATTACAACTATATCTGCTGCTGCTACTACTATTCCTACTGCTAATAACTAATAATACCTCAAGTAAAAAATAATACCTCAAGTAAGGTCATTTTAAAGGACCTTAATTTGTCATAATGTAAGCAATTCATAGGTTTCAGACAAAGCTGCTGTCAAACTGTAATCTGTGTGTAGTAGGTGCCAATCTGACTTTTTTTCCTAGCAGGGCCTGATTTCTCTCTTTTCTTCTCTGGAACAACTTGAGCTTTCTGTCTCTGCAATACTGTCAACGCAGACTGCACAATGACAGGGCAGACAGGTAGCAAGTCAAGCATGAATACGAAAGGGCACCTAAGTTAACTGCAACAACAACAACAACAACAAATATTCACAAGTGTCTGTCTTCTTTCCCTGCTATCAAAGCCACAAAGACTCCTGCTTTCAGCTTTGTGAGAAAGCCACATATGTAACTATAAAACTCAGGCTGTTATCAGTCAAATAAACCTCTTTCATCAGCTTTCTGAGAAACATGCTGCAAACCTAAAGACACAATTTACTTCCATGAAGTGAGTGAATGTTTTATTCTCTCGTTTTGACAAAGACATAAGAATTTCCCAGGTGAACAAGCCCTCCTATTAAAACTTGCTGTCTTACTTGATCTATGCTGGAAGAAGGAAACGGTGCAAGTTTTTTGTCAGTACAGAAATGTGAATAAACTTTGGCTTAGTTGGACCACAGGGAATGAAACTTTGCATTTATGCTCAATTCCTTTACCAATTGCAATAATTGTTCTTTTAGATTTGCATTTGTGCAGGCAGATGGAGAGTGGATTCTAGGGAACTATTTGTTAGGAAGCCTATATGGAAAGTGGTTAATATTTAGAAAAGTCCAACTTCTGTGTCTTGATTTCTTAATTTCTAAAATGAGATTGTCATAACACTTAGCATCCATAGATAATAGGGTCGTTGGGATGATTGGGTTAATAATTTAATGGGCTTTGAAATCCTTGATTAAAGAGTATGATACAAGGAAAAGTAATGTGTGCAATTACGTTATCAAACAAGAAGAATCCCAATTTTCTTCTGTGCAATAAACCTGCAATGTGGACCAAATTTTCAAAGGAAGGTGTAATGGTTATGCTTACCAAATTTCACGTGCATGCGCTATATCCTCAGAAGCATATAATTGCGTATGCAAAATGGATAATTGCATACAAAATTGCCCATTTGTGTGTGCAATTACCCATTTTATGCACACAAATGCTTGTTTGAAAATCTGGCCCTAAAACTCTAGCAGTAGAGGAAAAAATCAGCTTGCACACATGGTTTCTGAAACAGAAATTATGGCCTGCCTTGACTATATAACTGCTGTCAAGTATTTAAGCTGTCTTCTTTTCAGAGTTGAATCAGAATGTATTTTCAGACTGTATAACAAGACAGTAGCATGAAATATATTTTTTTTAAGATAAACATAGAAACTTTTTATCCAGCTGCCACTGAAGATGCTGATATAGCTTCTGACACCAGCAGTCAGTGATGAGGGCTATGTAATCACTGCTGGGTATAAGAGGCTATTGTACGTAGAGGAAAAGGGATTCATGTTTGATTAAAACTGTGAAGCATTATGTTTTAAAGATCCCCACTTTTCCATGGTATAGGATGACTGAAAACAGCTAGTTAAATACTGGTCTATTTAAAAGTAGACTGCTTTTTCTTTTATTGTTGCTTAAGAACTGACATTTACATAACTCTCGAGATTTCTTCATTAGCAGAGACCCATCTATGTCAGTAAGTAGCTTCTGTAGTACATAGGAGCCTGTGAGAAGAAAATCAGAGTGGAGGGGTGAGGGTGCTTTACAAAATTAGCTTATATGCTTAGAACTTGAGTTTAAGCCATTATTTATTCTAGCTATTTCTTTCAACAGAATAATCCATTGTTAGAGAAATTAATCTCCAAAATGCCCATTTCAGGCCTGGTTATTTCTCTTTCAGAGGGCTCTGGCTATACTGCTGTTTTCCTAATGGCTAATTCATCCTCTCTTCAACTCTATAGTGGCTTCTTGTTTTCACCATTCAGACCACACTTGCTTTCTACTAAAGAGTCTTTCACTAGGATATGTCAAACTTCTTGAAGTGTTTCCTTTGATGCCTACTCTCTGAGATCAGCCCATGTCCATCTCACTGCTCCTTTCATCTAGTTTTCTCACTTTTAACTTGATGCTTTTTACCAGGAAATTCCTATCACCCCAAGCCTGACAAACACTCTTCTTCCTACTTTTCAAAAACCTCTCCTATGTCACTAACATTCTTCAAATTAAAAAGAAGTCAAATGAAAACTACCGCTCCTCTGAACCTGTCTGTGTAATCTTGTGAGGATAAACTTCACCTCACCAAAATCACTAACATTAAAAAAGCTGTAGCCTCTGTTATTATAGATTCTTGTCACCGATGTATCATCACGTTGTAAGTCATATATATAAAAGGATTCAGCTGTTGTTTTAGTGCAAACTCCTGTGGAAGAAAAGAGGTGGAGAAATAGGCAAACTCAGCATCATATACGTAGTGAGCATATTACCTGTCTTAAGAAAATACTAGCTTTTATTTCAACATATCTACCAATTGTAATGAACTTCTAAATATATTATCCCATTCTCTCCTCTTAACATCTCCAGGGGAGAGTAGGTACGGTAGTGATAGAGTCACTTTTAGAGATGGTACATGGAGCCTCAACAAGAGTCATATTTGACCAAGAGAATATGGGTTATTAGTGGTGGGTCCATGATTCTGATCCAGATTTTGTAAACTGCAGAACTAAGTTCTTTCTCCCCCACTGTGCTGCCAAAGTTTAAATAACTGCATATGCAGAGGATTAATAATGGACACTAGTATATTTCTATCAGAATCATCAAGGTCCCTGATGAATAAAATTACTAAAGCTGCAGGAATATCTTGAAATTTATTAATATTCAACCTTTAAAAGAAACAGCCTTATCCAAAAAAGATACAGCTTGCCTTTACTTGCTGAAGACTTTCTTGCAAGCAGAGATTTGGACTTAATTTCTATAGGTTCTCTTACTCTCAAGCATAATTTTTTTTCCAAAGTCAGAGAGTAGATCTCAAACTACTTTAAAAGTAATGCCATATGAGGCAAGAAATCATATGCTCAATCAATGCTTTAGTATTGTAAGGAGGCAGAAAATGTACAACTATCCTGGTCATTTCAACTATAGTTGAAATGATTTCTAGAGATATGATGAGAAAAATTGTCCTTGAGAAAATACAAACCCTAATACCCCATTTGTGTAGCAGAAATCACTGGTAGATGTGAACACCATGACTTAAGAGCAATTTTCAAGTTCAAGGCACAATTTCCTTTGGAGTATGGACAAAACACCAACAAGTGTATGGAAAAGAGAGCACCTAAGGTCTGCAGAATGTCCTCTAGTGGGGTTTAAGCAGAAAAGTGAATGATCATAACATATAGATGACACTTTCCTGATCCAAAATGTAATGTCTATTATAGAGCTGAATAGATTGTATCCTGCAAATAAATTTATAGGAAATTACTATTTAAATAGAAAACTAACAAATTTTCAGCATACCAATTATTATTGAGAAGAGTAAATTGACCATGTCTATGTATTTTTTATTTTTAGAAATTTATTTAGTTTATTTATTTATTTTTGGTTGTGTTGGGTCTTCACTGCTGCACGCGGGCTTTTCTCTAGTTGCAGTGAGCGGGGGCTACTCTTAGTTGCGGAGCACAGGCTTCCCATTGCAGTGGCTTCTCTTGTTGAGGAGCATGGGCTCTAGGCGCATGGGCTTCAGTAGTTGTGGCTTGCAGTCTCTAGAGCTCAGGCTCAGTAGTTGTGGCTCACGGGCTTAGTTGCTCCGCGGTATGTGGGATCTTCCCAGACCAGGGCTCAAACCCGTGTCCCCTGCATTGGCAGGCGTATTCTTAACCACTACGTCACCAGGGAAGTCCCTATGTATTTTTTTAAATTGCTAACAGAAATACTTTAAAAAATTTGTGTAGGGGTGGGAGGGAGACGCAAGAGGGAGAGGATATGGGATTATATGTATACATATAGCTGATTCACTTTGTTATACAGCAGAAACTAACACAACATGGTAAAGCAATTATACTCCAATAAAGATGTTTAAAAAGAATTTTGTGTAGTGTTTTAAACTGGGTTCTTTATGTAAATATTTGTGCATTTCCCAATGGGTGTTATGATAATTTGTTACAGTGTAATATTTTCTTAATGTCACTTTTGAAAATTGTTAGATCTCAAGACAGCATCATTTTAAGGAACACATTTATAAAAGAAGTATTATTCAAATGTTGTCGAACTTATCTTTGAATTATCTAACTTCAAATCCTGATTTTGGAATGAAGCAGTACACAAATAAGTAAACACAGTTAAATAATAAGTAAAATATATACATAAAATTTCTATGCTAATATGTGATTTAGTGAGAAATTATCTAAGATCAATGCCAAGGACCAATTTGTAAATATAAGTAATATTAAGTACACATAGTATAATTGTTTCACTTTTTAAAATATTATCCTTGAAATAATTGCAAACTATTAAATTTGTCTCTTTTATACAAATATGCTCATTCACCAAGAGCAAAGTAATTGAAAATAATACCAACTATTGCTGAAGGAAATAGCCATATGAGCTTGCTGAAACATCCTTTTTGTAATTTTTATTTGGGGGCCTTAAAATAAGAAGCTCAGCATATCAATTTTAAGTCAGAATGTGATAACAGTTGAAAAAATATTTTGAAGCCTACATCAAGAGATTCTGTTGAAATTAAAGCCAGGACTTACTGAACTTAACTGATGAGGACACAGTTAAGTTCAGGATATGGGCAGGATTCACTTCTCTTCTATTTCAATGCCTATAGAAAGCAGTCCTCAGACTTGGACATTGGGTGAGAGAGGAGAGAGAGATCAGTGTAAATCCATCCCTATAATTGTAAAACACAGCTCAAAATATACATCTTAGTGATGGTTCATAAACATTTCTTTATACACAAAGCATCATGTTATTGTCTGAATAAACAGAAATAGAGTAAGCTCACAGAAAAACACAACATTACAAAAATGAAAAAAAAAAAAAGAAGGATTTTGCCACTTTAGGAAATTTTTAGTGTTTTTATAAAATCTAATTGGAATTGTTTTGTACAAGTGAGATTGTAGCAGACATCGAGAAGATTGATGGGGTGAAAGTGAAGGCTGTAATTTAGCTCTTGTCATCTTTCAAATGTGTTTTGTATAGTGAGTGTGAGAAATTTGGTTTCCAGCAGTATTATTTAAAATGAGAATGTGTGGGCTTTTATCTAGATTGTGGGGGCATTGTCAGTAACAAGGGAAGGATGCAGCCTAAATGAAAGAACACAAAAGTTCCCCTTGAAGCCCCTGTCATATTCTACCAACTTGTGGCTGTGGAGTTATGTGTAATGGTTTCATCACATCATCATGTGGGCAGGTGCAATAAGAAGAGGTATTTCAAGTTTGCATACCTGGCAGACAGTAAACTTGCCCTGATCCTCTCAACATTCTCTCTCACTCTTCCTCGCCCTTCACCCCATGACACATGCACTTTTCACACACACACACCTCTCAAAACTGGAGAAAGTATCCCAAGCTGAGTTGTAAGTATACATTCCAAATTTAAATAATCATGATCCCCTGACTCCTGACAGTTATTATTCTCTGAAAAATATTTTAAAAGAATGAGTTTATCTGTTGCCATAATAATGCTGCATATCAAACCATTCCATTTTCAATGGCCTAACCAATAACCATATATTATAATGCTGCTCATAAGTCAATGTGTTGGCTGAGCTTAACAAGGCTCGCTCAGAGATCTGCAGGTCAGCTGGGCAACTTTGCTGGTCTTGGCTCTCTCACATGAGTGAGTCCTCATCTGGGGCCACCAGGCTGAAAATGCTCTGCTCCACATGGTCTCATGTCCTCCAGCAGAATAGCCTAAGTTTGTTCTCATGGAGGAGGCAGGAACCCTTTAAAAAAAAAATACAAGTGTGTGAGGCCTCTTGAGGCCTAGACTCAAAACAGGCCCATCACTGGGCACATTCTGTTGGACAAATTAAGGAGCAAGGCTAGCTCAGATTTAAGGAGTGGGGAAATAAGCTTTAACTATTGAGGGGAAGAACTGTAAAATCACATTGCTAAGGGCATAGATACCAAGAGAAGTGAAGATTTGAGCCATTTTTGCAATCAATCTACCACGAGGATATTCTAATAAAAGAAGATCCCCAAGATTCAAGCGTTATTCAGAATTGGCATTCCTCAATTTACACAATGTCTGACCACCAATGAAGCAGGCATTCAAATGGAGGGCCAGCGCATGTCTATCCCAGATATCTGTATGACTTCCTATCTCAAATCATTTACTTTATGCTTAAATTTGACTTCTTTAAAGAGGACTTCCTTAACCGCCCTCCACCCTAACTAAAATTATAGACCCTCTTTACTCTCTATCCCTTTACCCTGCTAAATTTTCCTCCCTAGCACTCATCACCACCTGACATACTATTTATTTGTTTTTTCAGTTGTCTCCCCCACCTAAAATGTAAGTTCCTTGAGTCCAGAGATTTTCTTTGTCTTGTCCACTGCTATATCCCCAGGATACATTACCTGCCGGAGTAGATTCTCAATCTTCAATAAGTGTTCACTGAATGAATGTCTTAATAGACCAGGATTATTGACATCTCATAGGCACTGCCTTAAAAACTAGGCATAAAAGCCGCAAAGCCTGTTCGCAGCTACATTTAGTTCTGGCTTGGGCACTAGCATATATATGATCAAGTCACTTACCTGTTTCTGACTTCTCTTCAATAAATTTTATCTACTGATTCTGTTGTGATCTGTTTTGATCCTGAAGCATCATGCCATCTCAATGCATTCTATTTTGCATTTACAGCTAAACCCTTAGTTTTAGCTAACTGTAAATCTATGTAGTTCTCAGCTTTTCTGTATAACAATGCTTCTTGCTTTAGGAAGAGATTATAGAATGGTGAAAAGACAGCTTTGTGAGCATAAGGACCTGGGTCCAAAGCTCGTTTCTGATTTGGTTGAGACGTTGGAGGAGTTACTTACCCTATTGAGACTCTTAAACCTGTAAGATAAATATAATACCTACTATGTATACCTAAGCTCATAGTGATTCCCTTAATGGAAACCCTGGTTCACAGAAATGGACTGCCAATAGCCATATTTGTGTTAAATGACCATTCCCAGTCATATTTGATTTACCCAAATCCAGCCCAGATTGAACCATCAGCTTCTTTCCCTATCTCCTCCCATCTTTGGAGTTAGAAATGAGGTTTATGAACTTGAGACCTGTGGAGTGCCACTTCTGCCATGGGGACTGTGTAACAGAGAACTATGCTAAAGAGTGAGAGAGATAAAGCAGACCCTCAGGAAAAAAAAAATCAGAGGCAAGAAATGGAGGGAAAGTACTCCCTGGTTTCCTGACAGCTTCCAATTTCCTAATTCCAATTCTTTTCCAAGGCCTTTCTACTCAAGCCTTTGGGTGTCATGAACCACTCCTGGTTCCAAACAGTAAATATTCCTTTTCTTTGTTAACCTAGTTAAAGTCTGTTTCAGTTATTTACAACCAAAAAATTCCAAACCAATATACCTACACTTTGAATTGTTGCAAAGATTAAAAGAGATAAAACCTGAAAAATGCCTAGCAAACTGTACTTTAATTATTATCATTTAACTCTACTGGGGTTATGCCTGTCCCTAACCCTAATCTATCATTCCTACTGTGTCCTCAATGATCGTTTACTGCTGACTTAGCTGAGACTGGGCAGGTTGTTGTACTTAATAGTATCTAGATAGTTAATAATTAATTTACACATATATACCTTGATCCCTGAACTTTTAAAGGAAATGCACTTTTATTTTCCCAAGCAGACATACTCAGAAAATAGATCACATCTGCTCTCACCTCCCTAAAGATCTTACTTCTATCTTCAAAGCAGTCAAACTTGTTGAAATGCTGGGTCTATCATTTGCCAGCTGTGTGGACATGGGTAAAATACTTAAACCCTCTTGCCTCTGTCTTCTTCTTCTGAAAAATGCGTTTAACAATAGTACCCACTAAATAAATTGTTGTGAGGCTTCAATAATTTAACATTCGATAAGCATTTTAGAGCAGCTCTTTGATATTGAACTAGTTTGCTCTTAGAATAATTTGAGCCCTTCTCAGTCAACAAATACCCATCAACAGATTCAACACAACCTCTTTCAAAAACACTTCAGTATTTGTGGAAAATATTAACTAAAATCTACAGATACTAGCATACCCATTCTGATTATTCTTATTATTTATATCCCTGTAGTATTTATGGAAATATTCTATTCTTTTGCACTGCCTGATAAATTAGATTTGCATTTAGAATATTCTTACAGGAAAATTGCTCCTCTTAACTATACCATAAATTCCTTAAGGTATCTGAGTTATTTGTTTCCCCTCACAGCTGTTTTTAACTATGTTTTATATTTGATTCACAAGGTTTTCACTGTTCACTTACCTTAATTTAAAAATATACGTTATTTTGAAGTATTCTATAATTTAGACTTCATTATCATTATGTTACTGCGATGTCTTAAATTTGTATCAAAAGTGAAATAATAGGCTTTGTGACATATTTATTTGAATTTTTTGGTGTTGTTTATTTGGAGTGTGCTTATATTTTATAGATACCGCTTCACAGATTTTGCCCAGCTTTTTATCTTCATCGTGATATTCTTTTAACTGGACTCAGTTTTATTGTATGTAATTAAAACTGCAGCCCTAGAAACAAAATTCCTTAGAGGTTAGAGCAGAGTGATAGGAAAATGTACCCCACGGGGATCCTGGTCTTTTAAATACAGATTTTCTTAGAAAGTGTAATCTGTAGTTATATAGCTATCCCAACTAAATTTTTTTTTTAAACCACAATTTTTTAAGTTAAAATCTGTTGGCCCAGTGTCAGGCCTCACAGTACTTTATAGATTTTTATTCTAGAGGAATTCATAGTGAATTTAGTTATTAAATCCCTATGGATGTAGTATAATAATATGTTGATTAAGTGTTTCTGCCCTGTTAAAAAGGGTTAGTACTTTAAAGACTATTTGCTCTTTTGAACGGTTTGCTAAATTCTTTAAGCAATAGAAAAGGCCACCTCTTTCTATTCCTTCTCTCTTGGTGAAATTATTACTCTGAAAGGATCTCTGCATGTGGTAATTAATTTACAAAAAAAAAAAAATCCTCCTCATGTATAAGTTCTAAAAATTTAGATTTATATATAAATTTGTTCTATTTGAAGTTTATTTTAATATTATATTAGTACAAATGGCTTACATTGCTATATGTCATTCTTTGCCTTATAATCATTATAAACCTCACCAGAATTTTAGATAATTTTAAAATAATTGTTCTTACGCAATAGACAAAAGAGAGGTATTTCATATTCAAGCAATAACTGTAGTGTTTAGCTGGAGTCCAACCTATTCACCCAGAATTGTACATCCTTATTCTTTCCATACTGAACCCAGATTTTTAGGGCTATACTTTTTTCGACCATCTGACATTTAAACACCATAACTATACAATAATGTTACCTGATATATTATCCTAAATAAATATCACTGCAACAGTTTTCTAATACATCCTAGAACTCTACTCTCATTATCTGTTTTTCCCATGGATTTTAATTTAATGATTTAATCTGTAAAATCCAAGCATAACAAGAAAGTTATTCAAAAGAGTTTCTTGGGAGGGACCTTCAAGATGGCAGAGGAGTAAGATGTGGAGATCACCTTCCTCCCCACAAATACATCAAAAATACATCTATTTGTGGAACAACTCCTGCAGAACACCTACTGAACCCTGGCAGAAGGCCTCAGAATTCCCAAAAGGAAACAAAATGCTCACGTACTTGGGTAGGGTGAAAGAAAAAAAGAAAAACAGAGACAAAAGAATAGGGAGAGGACCTGAACCTCTGGGAGGGAGTATTGAAGGAGGAAAAGTTTCCACACAGTAGGAAGCCCCTTCACTGGCAGAGATGGGGGGTGCGGAAGCTTTGGAGCCACGGAGGAGAGCATAGCAACAGGGATGCAGAGGGTAAAGCGGAGAGATTCCCTTACAGAGGATCAGTGCTGACCAGCATTCACCAGCCTGAGAGGCTTGTCTGCTCACCCGCCGGGGCGGGTTGGGGCTGGGAGCTGAGGCTCGGGCTTCGGAGGTCAGATCAGAGGGAGAAGACTGGGGTTGACTGCGTGAACACAGCCCAAAGGGGGCTAGTGTGCCATAGCTAGCTGGGAGGGAGTCCGGGAAAAAGTCTGGAACTTCCTTAGAGGCAAGAGACCATTGCTTCAAGGTGCATGAGGAGAGGGGATTCAGAGCACCACCAAAATGAACTCCAGAGATGGGCAAGAGCCATTGCTATCTGTGTGGACACCAGAGACGGGCATGAAATGCTAAGGCTGCTGCTGCAGCCACCAAGAAGCTTGTGTGCAAGTACAGGTCACTCTCCACACCTCCCCTCCCAGGAGACTGTGCAGCCCACCATCGCCAGGGTGAACACACGGCACTCCTCAGGCTGTTGCAATGTCATGCTGGCCTCTGCCACCACAGGCTTGCCCCACATGCCATACCCCTCCCTCCCCTCAGCCTGAGCAAGCCAGATCCCCTTAATCAGCTGCTACTTTAACCCCATACTGTCTGAGCAAAGAACAGACACCCTCAGACCACCCAAACGTAGAGGCAGGACCAAATCAAAAGTTGAACCCTAGGACCTGTGCAAACAAAGAAGAGACAGGGAAATTTCTCCCAGAAGCCTCAGGAGCAGGGGATTAAATATCAACAATCCACCTGATGTATCCTGCATCTCTGGAATACCTGAATAGACAACGAATCATCCCAAAATTGATGTGGTAGACATTGGGAGCAACTGTAGACTTGGGGTTTGCTTTCTGCATCTAATTTGTTTCTGGTTTTATGTTTATCTTAGTTTAGTATTCAGTGTTTATTATCATTGGTAGATATGTTTATTGATTTGGTTGCTCTCTTCCTTTATATATATATATATATATATATATATATATATATATATATATATATATATATATAGTTTTCCTTTTTCTCTTTTTGTGAGTGTATGTGCATGCTTCTTTGTGTGATTTCTTTGTATAGCTTTGCTTTTACCATTTGTCCTAGGGTTCTGTCTGTCCTTTTTTATTTTTAGTATAGTTTTTAGTGCTTGTTAGCATCGGTGGATTTTTTTGGGGTTTGGTTGCTCTCTTCGTCCTTTCTTATTTCTTTTTTCTTATTACTTCTTAAATTTTAATTTTTAATAACTATTTTATTTTATGTTATTTTATTTTTTTCTTTCTTTCCTTCTATTTTTCTCTCTTTTCTTCTCAGCCATGTGGCTGACAGGGTCTTGGTGCTCTGGCTGGGTGTCAGGCCTGTGCCTCTGAGGTGGGAGTGTGAGTTCAGGACACTGGTCAACCAGAGACCACCCAGCTACATGTAATATCAAATGATGGAAGCTCACGCAGAGATATCCATCTCAACACTAAGACACAGCTCCTCTCAATGACCAGCAAGTTACCGTGCTGGACACCCTATGCCAAACAACTAGCAAGACAGGAACACAACCCTACTGTTAGCAGAGAGGCTGCCTAAAATCATAATAAGATCACAGACACCCCAAAACACACCACCGAATGCGGTCCTGCCCACCAGAAAGGCAAGATCCAGTCTCATCCACCAGAACACAGGCAAAAATCCCCTCCACCAGAAAGCCTACACAACTCACTGAACCAACCTTAACCACTGGAGGAAGACACCAAAAACAATGGGAACTACAAACCTGCAGCCAGAGAAAAGGAGAACCCAAACACAGTAAGTTAAGCAAAATGAGAAGACAGAGAGACACACAGCAGGTGAAGGAGCAAGGCAAAAACCCACCAGACCTAACAAATGAAGAGGAAATAGGCAGTCTATCGGAAAAGGAATTCAGAATAATGATAGTAAAGATGATCCAAAATCTTGGAAATAGAATGGAGAAAATACAAGAAAGGTTTAACAGGGACCTAGAAGAACTAAGGAGCAAACAAACAATGATGAACAACACAATAAATGAAATTTAAAATTCTCTAGAAGGAATCAATAGCAGAATAACTGAGGCAGAAGAACGGATAAGTGACCTGGAAGATAAAACAGTGGAAATAATTACCACAGAGCAGAATAAAGAAAAAAGAATGAAAAGCATGGAGTACAGTCTCAGAGACCTCTAGGACAACATTAAGTGCACCAACATTCGAATTCTAAGGTTCCCAGAAGAAGAGAAAAAGAGAGGGACTGAGAAAATATTTGAAGAGATTATAGTTGAAAACATCCCTAACATAGGAAAGGGAATAGTCAATAAATTCCAGGAAGTTCAGAGAGTCCCATACAGGAAAAACCCAAGGAGAAACGCGACAAGACACATATTAATCAAACTACCAAAAACTAAATACAAAGAAAAAATAATAAGAGCAGCAAGGACAAAATAACAAATAGCATACAAGGGAATCCCCAAAAGGTTAACAGCTGATCTTTCAGCAGAAACTCTGCAAGCCAGAAGGGAGTGGAAGGACATATTTACAGCGATGAAAGGGAAAAACTTACAACCAAGAATACTCTACCCAGCAAGGATCTCATTCGGATTCGACAAACAAATTGAAACCTTTACAGACAAGTAAAAGCTAAGAGAATTCATCACCACCAAACTTGTTTTACAATAAATGCTAAAGGAGATTCTCTAAACACAAGAGAAGAAAGGACCTACAAAAACAAACCCAAAACAATTAAGAAAATGGTAATAGGAACATACATATCAATAAATACCTTAAATGTAAATGGATTAAATGTTCCAACCAAAAGACATAGACTGGCTTAATGGATACAAAAACAAGACCTGTATATATGCTGTCTACAAGAGACCCACTTCAGACCTAGGGACACATACAAACTGAAAGTGAGAGGATGGAAAAAGATATTCCATGCAAATGGAAATCAGAAGAAAGCTGAAGGAGCAATTCTCATATCAGACAAATAGACTTTAAAATAAAGACTATTACAAGAGACAACAGGGCTTCCCTGGTGGTGCAGTGGTTGAGAGTCCACCTGCCAATGCAGGGGACACGGGTTCGAGCCCTGGTCTGTGAAGATCCCACATGCCGCGGAGCAACTGGGCCTGTGAGCCACAACTACTGAGCCTGCACATCTGGAACCTATGCTCTGAAACAAGAGAGGCCGTGATAGTGAAAGGCCCATGCACCGCAATGAAGAGTGGCCCCCGCTTGCCGCAACTAGAGAAATCCTTCACACAGAAATGAAGATCCAACACAGCCAGGAATAAATAAATAAATAAATAAATTTAAAGCACTGCAATTAAAAAAAAAAAGAGAGAGACAACAAAGGACACTACATAATGATCAAGAGATCAATCCAAGAAGGGTGTAAATCTTTATGCACCCAACATAGGAGCACCTCAATACATAAGGCAAATGCTAACAGCCATAAAAGGGGAAATCGACAGTAACACAGCCATAGTAGGGGACTTTAACACCCCATTTTCACCAATGGACAGATCATCCAAAATGAAAATAAATAAGGAAACACAAGCTTTAAATGACACATTAAACAAGATGGACTCAATGGATATTTATAGGATGTTCCATCCAAAAACAACAGAATACACTTTCCTCTCAAGTGCTCATGGAACATTCTCCAGGATAGAGCATATCTTGGGTCACAAATCAAGCCTTGGTAAATTTAAGAAAATTGAAATCATATCAAGTATCGTTTCCAACAAAAATGCTATGAGAATAGATATCAATTACAGGAAAAAATCTGTAAAAAATACAAACACATGGAGGCTAAACAATACAATACTTAATAACCAAGAGATCACAGAATAAATCAAAGAGGAAATCAAAAAATACCTAGAAAAAAAATGACAGTGAAAACACGACGATGCCAAACCTATGGGAGGCAGGAAAAGCAGTTGTAAGAGGGAAGTTTATAGCAATACAATCCTACATCAAGAAACAAGAAACATCTCAAATAAACAATCTAGGCTTACACCTAAAGCAATCAGAGAAAGAAGAACAAAAAACCACAAAGTTAGCGGAAGGAAAGAAATCATAAAGATCAGATCAGAAATAAATGAAAAAGACACGAAGGAAGTGATAGCAAAGATCAATAAAACTAAAAGCTGGTTCTTTGAGAAGATAAACAAAATTGATAAACCATTAGCCAGACTCATCAAGAATAAAACGGAGGGGAGGGGGTGGGGTGAGATGTGACAGGGTAAGAGAGTGTCATGGACATATATACACTAACAAATGTAAAATAGATAGCTAGTGGGAAGCAGCCGCATAGCACAGGGAGATCAGCTCGGTGCTTTGTGACCACCTAGAGGGGTGGGATGGGGAGGGTGGGAGGGAGGGAGATGCAAGAGGAAAGAGAAATGGGAACATATTGTATATGTATAACTGATTCACTTTGTTATAAAGCAGAAGCTAACACACTATTGTAAGGCAATTATACTTCAATAAAGATGTTTAAAAAAAAAAAAAAAAAAAAAAAAACAAAAAAAAACAAAAAAACAAAAAAACAAAAAAAAAATTTTAACAAAAAGAATAAAATATTTCACCAAGAAAAAAAAAAAAAAAAAAGAGTGGGTCAAGATAGACAAGAATGGCAGTCACAAAACATTGCTTTCGGGGAGTTTCAAATAGAACTGCCTGCAAAGAATATCAGACAGTGTTTTGCCTTATTGTTCCTAGAGTGGGGGAACCTCTGGTTCACTAACATGACCCAGAACTTGTCTAAATGTCTTCTGGTTCACTAGCCCCCTTGATACTAAATGCCAAAGCCATGAAAATTTAGCACAACTCTAAACATTTTCAGTCATGCTACCCTAAAGAACACAAGAGATATGACATCATGGAAATAGATAAAAGGAAATATGACCCTTCCACTGCACCCCCAAATTTCATAGAAAGAAATAAGGGGGGGACTTCCCTGGTGGCACAGTTGTTAAGACTCTGCACTCCCAATGCAGGGGGCCCAGGTTCGATCCCTGGTCCAGGAACTAGATCCCACATGTGTGCCGCAACTAACAGTTCACATCCCACAACCAAGGAGCCGGTGAGCCACAACTAAGGAGCCCTCAAGCCGCAACTAAGGCGCCCACATGCTGTAACTAAGAAGCCGGCGAGTCACAACTAAGGAGCCCACCTGTTGCAACTAAGACCTGATGCAACCAAATAAATTAATTAATTTTTAAAAAAGAAAAAAAAAAAACAAAAAACAAAAAAAAACAAAAAAAGAATAAAAGGGAGAAGACTCAAATCAATAGATTTAAAAATGAAAAAGGAGACATAAAGACTGACACTGCAGAAATACAAAAGATCATGAGAGATTACTACAAGCAACTATATGCCAATAAAATGGACAACCTGGAAGAAATGGATGGATTCTTAGAAAAGCACAACCTTCTGAGAATGAACCAGGAGGAAGCAGAAAATATAAACAGACAAATCACAAGCACTTAAATTGAGACTGTGGTTAAAAACCTTCCAACAAACAAAAGCCCAGGACCAAATGGCTTCACAGGTGAATTCTATCAAACATTTAGAGAAGAGCTAACACCTATCCTTCTCAAACTGTTCCAAAATATAACAGAGGGTGAAGCACTCCCAAACTCATTCTACAAGGCCACCATCATCCTGATACCAAAACCAGACAAAGATGTCACAAAGAAAGAAAACTACAGGTCAATATCACTGATGATCATAGATGCAAAAATCCTCAACAAAATACTAACAAACAGAATCCAAAAGCACATTAGAAGGATCATAAACCATGAGCAAGTGGGGTTAATCCCAGGAATGCAAGGATTCTTCAATATACACAAATCAATGTGATAAACCATATTAACAAATTGAAGGAGAAAAACCATATGATCATCTCAATAGATGCAGAGAAAGCTTTTGACAAAATTCAACACCCATATATGATAAAAACCCTGCAGAAAGTAGGCATAGAAGGACTTTCCTCAACATAATAAAGGCCATATATGACAGACCCACAGCCAACATCATCCTCAATCGTGAAAAACTGAAACCATTTCCACTAAGATCAGGAACAAGGCAAGGTTACCCACTCTCACCACTATTATTCAACATAGTTTTGGAAGTTTTAGCCACAGCAATCAGAGAAGAAAAAGAAATAAAAGGCATCCAAATTGGAAAAGAAGTAAAGCTGTCACTATTTGCAGATGACATGATACTATACATAGAGAATCCTAAAGATGCTATCAGAAAACTACTAGAGCTAATCAATGAATTTGGTAAAGTAGCAGGATACAAAATTAATGCACAGAAATCTCTTGCATTCCTATACACTAATGATGAAAAATCTGAAAGTGAAATTAAGAAAACACTCCCATTTACCACTGCAACAAAAAGAATAAAATATCTAGGAGTAAACCTACCTAAGGAGACAGAAGACCCATATGCAGAAAACTACTAGACACTGATGAAAGAAATTAAAGATGATACAAACAGATGGAGAGATATACCATGTTCTTGGATTGGAAGAATCAACATTGTGAAAATGACTATATGACACAAAGCAATCTACAGATACAATGAAATCCTTAGCAATGGCATTTTTCACCGAACCGGAACAAAAAATTTCACAATCTGTGTGGAAACACAAAAGATCCCAAATAGCCAAAAGAATCTTGAGAAAGAAAAACTGATCTGGAGGAATCAGGCTCCCAGACTTCAGAGTATACTACAAAGCTACAGTAATCAAGATAGTATGGTACTGTCACAAAACAGAAATATAGATCAATGGAACAGGATAGAAAGCCCAGAGAAAAATCCACGCACATATGGTCACCTTATCTTTGATAAAGGAGGCAAGAATATACAATGGAGAAAAGAGAGCCTCTTCAATAAGTGGTGTTGTGAAAACTGGACAGCTACAGGTAAAAGAATGATATTAGAACATTCCCTAACACCATATACAAAAATAAACTCAAAATGGATTAAAGACCTAAATGTAACACCAGACACTACAAAACTCTTAGAGGAAAACATAGGCAGAAGACTCTCACATAAATCACCACAAGATCCATTTTGACCCCCCTCTTAGAGAAATGGAAATAAAAACAAATATAAACAAATGGGACGTAATGAAACTTAAAAGCTTTTGCACAGCAAAGGGAGCCATAAACAAGATGAAAAGACAACCTCCAGAATGGGAGAAAATATTTGCAAATGAAGCAACTGACAAAGGATTAATCTCCAAAATATACAAGCAACTCATGCAGCTGAATAACAAAAAATCAAACAACCCAATCGAAAAATGGGCAGAAGACCTAATTATACATTTCTCCAAGAAGATATACAGATTGCCAACAAACACATGAAAGGATGTTCAACATCACTAATCATTAGAGAAATGCAGATCAAAACTACAATGAAGTGTCACCTCACACCGGTCAGAATGGCCATCATCAAAAAATCTACAAACAATAAATTCTGGAGACGGTGTGGAGAAAAGGGAACCCTCTTGCACTGTTGGTGGGAATGTAAATTGATACAGCCACTGTGGAGAACAGTATGGAGGTTCCTTAAAAAACTAATAATAGAACTGCCATATGACCCAGCAATACCACTACTGGGCATATATCCTGAGAAAACCATAATTCAAAAAGAGTCATGTACCACAGTGTTCATTGCAGTTCTATTTACAATAGCCAGGACATGGAAGCAACCTAAGTGTCCATCGACAGATGAATGGATAAAGAAGATGTGGCACATATATACAATGGGATATTACTCAGCCATAAAAAGAAACGAAATTGAGTTATTTGTACTGAGGTGGATGGACTTAGAGTCTGTCACACAGAGTGAAGTAGGTCAGAAAGAGAAAAACAAATACCGTATGCTAACACATATATATGGAATCTAAAAAAAAGAAAAAAAAATGGTTTTGAAGTACCTAGGGGCAGGACAGGAATAAAGATGCAGTCGTAGAGAATGGACTTGAGGACACGGGGAGGTGGAAGGGTAAGGTGAGACGAAGTGAGAGAGTGGCATGGACGTATATATACTATCAACTGTAAAATAGATAGCTAGTGGGAAGCAGCCGCATAGCACAGGGAGACCAGCTCGGTGCTTTGTGACTACCTAGAGAGGTGGGATGTGGAGGGTGGGAGGGAGAGGCAAGAGGGAGGAGATATGGGGATATATTTATACGTATAGCTGATTCACTTTGCTATAAAGCAGAAACTAACACACCATTTTAAAGCAATTATACTCCAATAAAGATGTTAAAAAAAAAAGAGTTTCTTGGATGTACAGAGTATTAGAATAATATGTACCTGTGTGCTAAGTATTCTGAAAAGTTCATTTCCATCTTGTTTGCCCATATTTCTGAAACATTATCCATTCCTTCTGATGTAAATATTTCACATTATATCGTGGAGATATAGAAACCCTTAATTAATAGGTGGGTGGATGTAAATTGACGTCTTTCTTGGAAACAATTTAGCAATTTGTATCAGGTCTCTTAGAAATTTATCTAAGGATTTATTCTTAGGAAATAATTATGAATGTGTAACAAACTTTATACAAGGATGTCAGCTGCAATATTGTTTACAAAAATAAAAACTTGGAAATAGCTCAAATGTTGGAAAGCTATATAACATGCCAATAATGATTATTTCTGGTAGCTGGGATTTGGAGTCAATTTTATTTTCTTCCTTTTGCTTTTTTATCTTATTAATATTCTCCAAGAATATTTTTTATTTTATAAACAAAAATGGAAATATTCACTCGAATTCATGCTGCGGTAGCTCCTCTGCTCTTGATTCCTGTTTGAAATGCCCTTGGCATAAGGCAATTTAATAGGTCCCAGTCTTGATTTCTAATTCTTAACTCACAGTGATGTGTTCCGGGGGTTGTTGGCAGGGAAGAGAACTTGACTAAATCCTATAAAATCCCTGAGCCTCATTGCCTTGTCAATAAAGTTGGCATAATAATAACTTATATGTCTATATATAAACACCTAAACCATATCTTGATGTCCCTTCTAATAGTAAGATCTTAGATCCTATGAAATCATGAAAAAAAAATCACAATTCAAGGAATGTGAGGAAAAGATTGTTAGCATTAATGTAAGACATCTGACAGCATGAGAGTAAATCCCTATTCATCATTTAAAGAAACATTTTTTTTCAGACCCAGAGTTTGATTTACCATGAAGCTAATTTACCCTGGATGTACCTTAATGTATTCATATGGATTTAGGTATAGGCAGAATTTCAACACATAAGATATTTTAACCACGATCTGTTATAATGACTGTCTTTTTCCACTCCAACTTTCCTTCACATGTCCCCTTCCATCAGGTGGTACTGGAGTGGCTGTGCATTTGGGGGATATAACTGAAGGGGAGTTGAATTTGGAATATGCCATTTTAACTGCAACGTCTAAAGAAGATTTGAAATGTTTCAACAAAACACATGAGACACTATAGACTCTTGATTTAGACATCTATAAAGGATACCTTTCATCATCTTAAAATTTATGTACTAAAGAGAATTCAATTTAAAAAACAAGAAAATAGAGTGATGACATAATAGAAATTACTTGAATATCATGAAGTTAATTATTAATATCCTCTTGGCTTTTTTGATAATTCAGTTAAAAAGGAATGAATCATGATCACATTGAAAAGATATTTAAATTTCTTGCTGATTTGCTGTGAATTTCTGATATTGATAAAAGTAACGAAAACCTCAAAATCCACCAATAAAACAAAGTCATTGGTGACAAACTGGATAATCAGTGCTGTCAATTCTAAGATTACTTCAAAGTTGTCGCTGAACAGGAAAACTTGAAAAGCCCTTGAAATCTTACAACTGACATATGAAAAATATTTGACAAAGGTTTCCTAAATTTGACAACAATCCTAAAGTTTATATGGCATTGTCAATAATGAGTTATAAAACTGAAAGGAACTTTTTGAGATTATCAAAACTTCTAAAACAGGAACTAACTATATTATGATACTGATTAATCTCCTTATTCTCTGTATAGAAATTATTGCAAAATTATTTTCCTATGTGCAGATCACTGATTATGCAGCCAAAAAGCACAAGTTAAAAGTATTACATAAGTGTGTGAGATAGTTAATAAAAATGTTCTGATTCTTTTTTCTGAATTTTGTCATATTTATATGTGATGTATTTTCTGAAATGTGTAATTTATTACAAGCTATTTTATCATTCTGAGTAACTATTAACTTTTGTGCTTAATTTATGTATTTAATTGTAATTGACAATTTTTTCTTAAAGATGATCCCCCCAAATTATGTAAGCTTCAGGTCTCAAAAACCTGGATCTGCTCATCATCATACAACCTTATTTTCTGTCATTAATTCTTCAGGTTGAAATAGAAAAATGTGGAGAGTCTATGATCACATTGTTGACTAGACCACAGTAAATGTACCAAAAAAAGGAGAATCATTTACTACGTTAGTGATTTCCCTATTCAGCATTGCTAATTCCCTAAAAAAAAAGGTAGTAAAGACAAATTGCTGGAACTGCTGATACATCTTTTCCCTTAAAATCCTGAAAACAAAAAAATTAACAAGCCAAAACCAGTATCTTTTATGTTTTCCATTTTAAAATGACCAAGGCTGCTTAGAGTGCAAAGTTATTTAGCATTGGGGATTTATTTGGAATATATTGTATATAAAACCAGAAGTGTAAATGCTAAGAAATGTCATGGTAACTGAAGTATATGAGACTGTGCTACATGTTAATAAAAACACAGTTGCTGACTGTTCATTAAAATTGATTAAACAAAAAAAAAAAAAAAATTGATTAAACATTGTAACTTTGGAACACACATTGGGATTTAGTTCAAGCAGTTGCATTCTTTATGACATATGATTTCCCTCATCAGTGCACTTTGGTTTCTTTTATAGTGAGATTTTCAACCACTGCTTTAAATATTATACATTCCATTTTTCCAGAGGTGATGACTGCATCTAAAAAAAAAGAAAACTGATTCTTACATGTATTCCAACAATTATAGAAGAGTAGCTCAAGGTTTGACAATTATAAAGTCTCTCAGATTCTGTTTGAAAGCGTTAGAGCAATATAAATATGAAAGAAAATGCCTTAAAAAATATTCTGGGTTTGTGTTTTGGTTTGCAGTTAATTTATTTTACGAAGGCTTTAAATTTCTATATGCATGTACGCAGACATTTTTTTCACTAGAAGAGATCACTCTGTAATAGAGCAAAGACTTTGATACAAATACTTAGAACTCAAGAGGGTGAACATTTTACTTCTGTGATAAGTATACATAACTTTGCTCAAAGTGTGACTCTTCATTTGTATATTTAATAACTTTATGAAATAACTCTTATATATGGACCCACCTCTAACACTTGTGGGGCCTGGAGCAAGAGTATAAATAAAGGCCCACATATCTTATGTATAAATATATTTATAATTTATAAATCAATCTAACAAATACATCATCATAATGACAAAATTTTAAAATGCGTAGAGTAAAATGTGTGACTGAAAGTGGGCAAAATATCAAAGCTGACCACATTTATTGTTATTGTGATGTTGGGTCAGCTAATGTTTGGATTAGTAATATATACCTAATACATAAATTATATTTTATTTCATAATATTTGTTTTTCTTTATTTCAGTATAATCACTACATTGTAATTAAGTTTTCACATAATTTGTTGGCTGTTGACACACATGATCTAAAGAATTAAAAAATAAAATGGTATTGTATTCATAGTGTACAAAGTTTGAATATATTTTATCAAAATATAAATAAGAAGTAAATGTATAAGATAAAAAGTTAAATGTAGTTTTCATATATAGTTGCAACAAATTATTTTGCATGTAAAAATTCACAATATTTATTATACTTAAATGACAACAAATTATATTTAATGAATAGTAAAAATTTAAATCAAATGTATATGAATAAAGCTGAAATTTTATAGCTTTTGCAAATTAAGTAAATTTTATTACCTCTTTTTGTAAGTAAAACTATTCACAATTCTACTAGTCAATGTATATTGACTAATACATTTAATTTGTTATTTATATTTACACAATTACAAATTTGAGAATTACGTCAATTAGTTAATATTGCAAAATCTTCCTCAGCTGCCATGTGTGAATATCATGTTAATATGTGAATATCTCCAAAGCAATACATTTGAACATGCACTGAAGCAATAATATGGACATTCAGAGCTACTGGGAATTTATGCTTTATTTTGTAAGAATCTACTATATTTATGATATCTGAGAAGAAGGATTTTACTACATACTTTTTATTGAGTTTTTTTCAAATAAGAACACCACCAAGATCATAATAGACATACTGGACACAGGCTAAAGATTTGAAAAGACATTTCAACCAAAAGGAAATATAAAAGGCAAACAAAAATATGGAAATTTTTTCATTTGACTGGTAATAAGAGTAGTAATCATTACAATAAAAGCAAAGTGTTATTCGACTATTAAATTTTTTTATTTAATATTATGTAAAAGCCTGATAATGGGAGACTATGTAGAGAAAGTGGCATATGCACACTTTTCTGGTGGTGGGTTAAATTAGGACAATTATTCTGGATAGCAATTTGAAATTTTCAACATTTCAAGAGACACAAAATCACTCATATCCTATCTTCTGATAATCTTGTCTCAAGGAATTGTTCTAAGAAATGTATTCAAAAAAGAAGACAAAAATCCCTATACAAAGATTTATATATGTTTGTATTAGAATACTGGAGACAACAATAATGGTTCCACATAGGGGAAGCAATAAGTAACTATGCTACATCAAATGTGTAAAACATCTATTAAGGCAATAAATAAAAAACTGTAGCAAATGAAAGAAATATTTTCTAAGTGAAGAAACAGCACAAAATTGAAGGCACAGTATGCTTAAATACTGTAAAATATTCATACATATGGCTAAAGACTTGACAGGGAACAGAGTCTTAAAAATAGCTCTAAGAATATGTGCATTTTTTTTTCTTTTCTAACTTTCTTGACAATATAAATAATTTCATTTTAACTTGCATTTTGGTAAACCTAGTTAACATAGCATTGCCTATTATTTCAATATGCCTAGTGACAACCCAGAAAACATCCTGCTCTCCTGTCTTCTCTTCATAACTCTCCGTCAAAATTCCCAAACCTGGATAAAACCAAATATCCACTATCTCTGCACCTACACAGAGGCTGATTGCTGACAGATGAAACAATAGCACAAGGATTTTAGTAGGATTCTGAATTAATGATCACCAAACTTCGAATCAGCTTCCAACCACTCTGGTCATTTTAATAATGTATTTTTTTCCCTCAGGTGGCCCTCCCATAAACTACAATGGTTATTTCTAAATTAGTCCCATTGACTTCCACTATCTGACCTCTCCTTCTCCTCACTCACTTTCAGCAGTTTTTTTCCCAGGGAAAATACAAGCCATCTAATAGGAATTCTCTCAACTTCCATACATCACATTTAAAAGCCTACCTGAATCTAAGATGTAGCATAGAATAATGCTATGTTAGGAACATAAGCTCAGAAGCTAGACCTCTTGTGTCTGAAGCCTAACATTATCACTTACTAGCTGTATAATTTTGGGAAAGCTATAAAACCTCTCTCCCATTCTGTCTCCTCACCAGTAAGATAGGGTTAATAATAATCTAATATAAGATTGTTACAATATTACAAGAATTTTTCCTTATGAATATGTAAGAATGGTATCTAGCATCTAATAACGATTCAATAAATACTAGCTATTATTATCTGAACCCTTCATTTTTACCTTTCCTTTTTATTAAAATGCATAAATAACCCTTTCCTTTGAAGTGTGATTGAATTCCATCATCTCATAGCTGTTCAAAAACAGCACAGCAAGGAATTTCCTTTTTGTTACTATATTTTCAAACACTTCTTCCATACAGACTTTTTTCATTGGTATTTAAATATGCTTAGATATCTTCCCTTCACAACTAAATTTCTCAAAATAATTGTTTTTACCAGTAGTTCTCAAACTTTAGCATATGTTAGAATCAACTAGAGGGCTTGTTAAAACAGATTTCTGGGCCCACCCTCAGAATTTCTTATTCAGTCAGTCAGGTGGGACCAGAGAATTTGCATTTCTAACAAGATTTTGGGTGGTGTGTCTGCTACTGGTCCAGAGACCACACTATGGGAACTTATAGTCTATACACTCACCCCACATACTCTTACCTCTCACAGATTTCACTTCAGCTCATCGTTAAAACTGGTCCATGTTAGATCAACAATGACTAGAACTGGTCTAATATGGTCAGCAATGACTAGAACTGGTCTATATATGGTATCCAAATTGCATTTTGGATACTTATTTGCAACAATTATCACTCACTTTCCTTTTTTGTCCTAGAGAAAATTTATTGTGAATTTTCATGCTACATTTTTTGGGACATAATTGAAAAAAAATCAACCATAACTCCCAGATTATGTTGACATCAAAAACACAAAAATAGCAACATCCTTCCAGGGCTCCAGATGAACAAAAGCAATTGGAATATATAATAATAACATGAAAGACAAAAAAACAAAACAAAACAAAACAATTATGGCATTCTCAGTGCTTTGGACACCATACCTATAGAGTGGGAATCAAAATTTTTCTTTTTTCATAAGTCTACCAGGTTATATTGATGCAAATGGGACTTGAACCATACTTTGAAAAATCGTGACTATCAAGATAAAACCAAGAGTGTTAATTTGAGTTAAGAGCCTGTAGAAGATCCAGCTCCAGCAGATTGATGACTTTGTAAAGTATCTGTTCAAAGCTTTTGCCCATTTGTCTATTGTCAGTCTTTTTTCTCATTAAATTGTAATAATGTTTCATATATTTGAGTATGGGTCCTTTGTCACATGTATATGCTATGAATATCATTTCCCACACTGTGAATGAGGTTTTTTTTTTTTTTCTTTCTTAATGGTTTCGTTAGATGAAGAGAAGTTCTTAGTTTTAATATAGTCCAATTTGCCATTTTTAATTTTAAAGTTAGTACTTTTTTTATGTTAAGAAATATTTGCTTCTTCTAATGTCAGGACGATGTTCTGTGATTTCCTCTATAAGAGTTATGATTTTATCATTCATAATTATATATTAAGTCTTTAGGAACAGATTTTGTTGTATGGCAGTGATTCTCATATGTTTTAGACTCAGAAATCATCTATAGTCTTCAAACTTAGTGAAGGTTGCAAACAGCTTTTGTTTACATGGGCTATATCTATTATACTTACCATAATAGAAAATAATAATGAGAAAATTTAGGAATATTTATTTAATAATTTGATTTATATTATAAAATTACATGTTAATGTCATTAATGTATCTAATGAAAAATAATTATAGTTTTCAAAAGAAAGAGCCTATTTAGTGAGAAGAGTAAAATTGTTTCTTACACTTTTACAAAACTTTTCAATACATAACAATAGAAAGCAGCTGGATTCTTCAATCTGTTATGCTGTGTTGTTTTGGTTGAAGTTTCTGAAGAAAATTTAATCTCACACAGATTGTAGTTGGGAAAAGAAAAAGTATTATATTGATTTTTTAAGATAATTGTGGGCATTCTTTATACTACACTTGACAAGTGGTAGTTTCTTAAAGGTTAGCTGTAATATACAATCTTAAAAAATATCAATGAACTTTTTGTACAGTTACTTTATTTTTTTTGTTTTAAATTGAGATTTAATTGACTGTACTGTTACTTTAAAAGTAATTGATGTATTTTGCATGTTGAATGGATCTTTGACCAATGCATGATTTTGTTGTTTTGTTTTGTATTGAAATTTGGAGTCTCTTTATTATAGTAGTTCAGCCTACAACCTAACAAATCTAAAAAGACAGTGTGAACAACTGCATTTATAATTATATAATTAGTTTTTTTAACTTTTTATTTTATATTGGAGTATGGTTGATTAACAATGTTGTGTTAATTTCAGGTGTACAGCAAAGTGATTCAGTTATACACATACATGTATCTATTCTTTCTGCTCAATATTATGTAACAATCTAAATGGGAAAAGAATTTGAAAAAGACCTTTGCATGATTTTGTAACATCATATATTGATTATTTGGAAAATATTTATTCATTAATTTATGCAGATCTTTATAATGTTGACACATTTTGCTATTATAATATTAAAATTCACATTTGTTAATACCACCCTAGATCTCATCTCAAAAATATTTAAGTACTTGGAAGATATCAGTTTTATGGTGGTGGATACAAGTTATCCATAACTCCAGTTTTATCTAGAAAATCAAATTTTATATACACAATAAATACTATGAGTTTTTTATCTTCAAGTGACAGGCTGACTTCACCCATTTTCAGGAATATGTCCACCAAATAATAAAGTCTTAATAACCACAGTTTGACAATCATTCTTTCAAGTAAATATTGTGTTCCATGTAAAAAGTGGTTAGTTTAGCTGGCAACTCAATCACACAAGTGTTTTTTTTTTTTTGGTTTTTTTTTGAGACAACCATCATTCTTCAGTACACAGCAGAAGTACTTTATTATATACTTTCCTTTTCATCAAACAATATATTTTAAAAATATATACTAAAGGTTGAGATTTAATAAAAGTAATAATTTTTAATGTTTCATCAAGATCATTCTTAAGTGAAACTGGTTTTTGTTTTTACTGTGAGTGCATCATGGTAAATAATACAATGAATGCTAGTATAGTTTACTGCCACTGACTTGATTGGTACTAAGATACCATGGGTTTTACCTCTCACTTCTTTTTGTACCAACATTGCAAATGCCAACACAGTGAAAAAGGTAAAGAATGTCTTAATATTGTTATGAAAATAGTTTTTACCTCAAAGATTGTCTGAAATGATTTTGGGAAGTCCCAGGGTCCATGGACCATACTTTGAGAATCATTAGTGTAGTCCTAGATAAATGTGTTTTTATACGTATATCTAATTCACTAAGCACAATTTACTAAAATGATACGTCTTTCTTCATTGCACTACAGTATCATCTTTGTCATAAGTAAGTTACTGTGTACGTGTGAGTCTGTTTCTTGGTTCTCTTCTCTGATCCATTTGTCAGTTTGTGCCAGTATCACACTGTCTCAATCTCTATTTTTCTTATAATACATCTTGATATCTGATAGTTCTTGCCCTCAAGATTTGCTTTCTTCTTCACAATATCCTTGGCTGTTCTTAGTCTTTTGCATTTCCACTTGAGTTTTGGAATCAGGATAATCATTTCCTCAAAAAAATTGCTAATATATTTATTGCAATTTCATTGAATTTTTAGAAAAATTTGGAAGAATTGACACATTTACAGTATAGAATTTTCCAATCTAATGTGATATATTTCTCTAAATGTTTTAAAATTTCTCTCCATAATGCGTTTTTAGATTTCAGTATAGAGGTCTTGTACATCTTTCATTTGAGGAAGTCCTAGATATATGATTTTTATGCCTTGGGGTGCAATTTTTTTTAATTTTTTTAAGATTTTAATTGTGGTAAAATGCACATAACATAAAGCTCAACATCTTAACCATTTTTAAGTATACAGTTCAGTAGTATTAAGAATATTCTCACTACTTGTGCAACCAGTCTCCTAAACTTTTTCATCTTGCAAAATTCTGCACCCACTAAACAATAACTCCCCATGAGCCCCTCTCACCAGCACCTGGTAACTGCTATTCTACCTTCTGTCTCTATGAATTTGATTATTGTATATAACTCATATTAGTGGATTTATACAATATATGTCCTTTTGTGTCAATTAGCATAATGCCTTCCGGTTTATTCACGTTGTAGCATATATCAGAATTCCATTCCCTTTTATGACGGAATAATATTCCATTGTGCGTATCCACCATCCTTTTTTTATCCATTTATCTTCTGATAGACACTTGCATTTTTTTCTACATTTTGATTATTGTGAATTATTCTGCTCTGAATATTGGCATAAAATTATCTGAGTTCCTCCCTTCAATTCTTTGGGGTATATATCTAAGAGTGGAATTGCTGGATCATAAAGTAATTCTATGTTTAATTTTTTGAGGAACCATCAAACTGCTTTCCACAATGCTTGCACCATTTTACATTCACACAAGCATAGTTGGATGCTACTTTTTTAAGAATTGTGTTTCAATTTGTATGATGCTGGTACATAGTCAGTTTTGAATTTTCTAGGTACATGATTATGTCATCTACAAGTAATTAGAGTTTTATTATTTGCTTTCCAAACCTTACACCTTTTATTTTTCTTTCCTCCTTAGATTGGCTCCTATAGCACAGTATTGAATAAAATTGGTGATAGTGGCCAGTTTTGTTTCATTCCTGAGTTCAGTAGAAAAGTTTCCAATATTTCCTGATTGAGTATCTTATGCACTATAAAGTTTTTGTATCAGTAGATGCCTTATGGTGAGCAGTATGTTCCCCCAAAGATATCTGTGCCCTATCTCTTAAATTTGTGAATATATTGGATTATATGGCAAAGGGATTTTGCAGATGTAATTAAGACTACAGGTCTTAAATAGGGAGATTATCCAGGTTGGCCAAATATAATCACATGAGCCCTTAATAGCAGCGTACTTTCTCTGCCTAGAGTTAGAAAAATAAGGTGGAAGAGGAAGCAGGAAATATGTTGCAGAGGAACTCAGAGAGAGTAAAATCATGAGAAGGGTTTACCACACCATTATACTGGGGCCATTTACAGGGACTAGACAGAGGCCTCTAGGAGGTAAGGATAGCCTCCAGATGATAGTTTGCAAGGAAAAAGTTTATTACTATTGCACAAGTGAATTCTCCAAAAAACCCGAATAAGGTCGAAAGCAGATTATTTCCCAGAGCCTCCAGTAAGGAGTACAGCCATGACAATGCCTTAATTTCAGCCAAGTCCACCCAAATTTATGATCACAGAACATGTGAGATAATGAATTTGTGTTGCTTTAAGCTGCTAAAATCGTGGTAATTTGCTATGGCAGCAGTAGCTAACTAAAACATGTCTTTATCACATTAAGAAAGTTTCCTTTTATTCTTTTTTTATATATATTTTTTAACATCTTTATTGGAGTATAATTGTTTTACAATGGTGTGCTAGTTTCTGCTGTATAACAAAGTGAATCAGCTATACATATACATACATCCACATATATCCTCTCTCTGGTGTCTCCCTCCCACCCTCCCTATACCACCTGTCTAGGTGGACAGAAAACACCAAGCTGATCTCCCTGTGCTATGCGCATGCTTCCCACTAGCTATCTATTTTACATTTCATAGTGTATATATGTCCATGTCACTCTGTCGCTTTGTCCCAGCTTACCTTCCCCCTCACCCCGGGTCCTCAAGTCCATTCCCTATGTCTGTGTCTTTATTCCTGTTCTGCCCCTAGGTTCTTCAGAACCATTTTTTTTTTTTTTTTTAGATTCCATATATATGTGTTAGCATACGGTATTGTTTTACTCTTTCTGACTTACTTCGCTCTGTATGACAGTCTCTAGGTCCATGCAACTCACTACAAGTAACTCAATTTCGTTTCTTTTTATGGCTGAGTAATATTCCATTGTATATATGTGCCATGTCTTCTTTATCCATTCATCTGTTGATGGACACTTAGGTTGCTTCCATGTCCTGGTTATTGTAAATAGAGCTGCAATGAATATTGTGGTACATGACTCGTTTTGAATTATGGTTTTACCAGGGTATATGCACAGTAGTCATTTTCCTGGGTTGTATGGTAGTTCTCTATTTAGTTTTCTGAGGGACCTCCATACTGTTCTCCATAGTGGCTGTATCAATTTACATTCTCACCAACAGTGCAAGAGGGTTCCCTTCTCTCCACACCCTCTCCAGCATTTACTGTTTGTATATTTTTTGATGATGGTCATTCTGACTGGTGTGAGGTGATACCTCATTGTGGCTTTGATTTGCATTTCTCTAATGATTAGTGATGTTGAGCATCCTTTCATGTGTTTGTTGGCAACCTGTATATCTTCTTTGGAGAAATGCCTATTTAGGTCTTCTGCCCATTTTTTGATTGGGTTGTTTGTTTTTTTGATATTGAGCTGCATGAGTTGCTTGTATATTTTGGAGATTAATCCTTTGTCAGTTGCTTCATTTGCAAATATTTTCTCCCATTCTGACGGCTGTCTTTTCGTCTTGTTTATGGTTTCCTTTGCTGTGCAAAAGCTTTGAAGTTTCGTTACATCCCACTTGTTTATATTTGTTTTTATTTCCATTTCTCTAAGAGGGGGATCAAAAAGGATCTTGCTGTGATTTATGTCACAGAGTGTTATGCCTATGTTTTCCTCTAAGAGTTTTATAGTGTCTGGCCTTGCATTCAAGTCTTTAATGCATTTTGAGTTTATTTTTGTGTATAGGAGTGTTCTAAATTCATTCTTTTACACGTAGTTGTCCAGTTTTCCCAGCACCACCTATTGAAGAGGCTGTCTTTTCTACATTGTATGTTCTTGCCTCCTTAATCAAAAATAAGGTGACCATATGTGCATGGGTTTATCTCTGGGCTTTCAATCCTGTTTCATTGATCTATATTTCTATTTTTGTGCCAGTACCATACTGTCTTGTTTACTGTAGCTTTATAGCATAATCTCAAGTCAGGGAGCCTGATTCCTCCAGCTCCATTATTCTTTCGCAAGATTGCTTTTGCTATTCGGGGTCTTTTGTGTTTCCATACTAATTGTGAAATTGTTTGTTCTATTTCTGGGGAAAATGCCAGGGGTAGTTTGATAGGGATTGCATTGAACCTGTAGACTCCTTTGGGTAGTATAGTCATTTTCACAATGTTGATTCTTCCAATCCAAGAATATGGTATATCTCTCCATCTGTTTGTATCATCTTTACTTTCTTTCATCAGTGTCTTATAATTTTCATACAGGTCTTTTGTCTCCCTAGGTAGGTTTATTCCTAGATATTTTATTCTTTATGTTGCAATGGTAAACGGGATTATTTCCTTAATTTCACTTTCAGATTTTTCAGCATTAGTGTATAGGAATGCAAGAGATCTCTGTGCATTAATTTTGTATCCTGCTAATTTACCAAATTCATTGATTAGCTTTAGTAATTTTCTGTTAGCATCTTTAGGATTCTCTATGCATAGTATCATGTCATCTGCAAACAGTGACAGATTTACTTATTCTTTTTTGATTTGGATTCCTTTTATTTCTTTTTCGTCTCTGATTGCTGTGGCTAAAATTTCCAAAACTATGTTGAATAATAATGGTGAGAGTGGAAAACCTTGTCTTGTTCCTGATCTTAGAGGAAATGGTTTCAGTTTTTCACCATTGAGGACGATATTGGCTGTGGGTTTGTCATATATGGCCTTTATTATTTTGAGGTAAGTTCCCTTGATGCCTACTTTCTGGAGGGTTTTTATCATAAATGGGTGTTGAATTTTGTCAAAAGCTTTACCTGCACCTATTGAGATGATCATATGGTTTTTCTCCTTCAATTTGTTAATATGGTGTATCACATTAATTGATTTGCATATATTGAAGAATCCTTGCATTCCTCAGATAAACCCCACTTGCTCATGGTGTATGACCCTTTTAATGTGCTGTTGGATTCTGTTTGCTAGTATTTTGTTGAGGATTTTTGCATCTATGTTGAGGATTTTTGCATCTATGTTCATCAGTGATATTGGCCTGCAGTTTCCTTTCTTTGTGACATTTTGTCTGTTTTTGGTATCAGGGTGATGGTGGCCTTGTAGAATGTGTTACAGAGTGTTCCTCTCTTTACTGTATTTTGTAAGAGTTTGAGAAGGATAGGTGTTAGCTCTTCTCTAAATGTTTGATAGAATTTGCCTGTGAATTCATCTGGTCCTGGGCTTTTGTTTGTTGGAAGTTTTCTAATCACAGGTTCAGTTTCAGTGCTTGTGATTGGTCTGTTTATATTTTCTATTTCTTCCTGGCTCAGTCTCGGAAGGTTGTGTTTTTCTAAGAATCCATCCATTTCTTGCAGGTTGTCCATTTTATTGGCATATAATTGCTTGTAGTAATCTCTCATGATCCTTTGTATTTCTGTAGTGTCAGTTGTTACTTCTCCTTATTCATTTCTAATTCTACTGATTTGAGTATTCTCCCTTTTTTTCTTGATGAGGCTGGCTATTGGTTTATCAATTTTCTTTATCTTTCAAAGAACCAGCTTTTACTTTTATTGATCTTTGCTATCGTTTCCTTCAATTCTTTTTCATTTATTTATGTTCTGATCTTTATGATTTCTCTCTTTTTCTAACTTTCTGGTATTTTTCTTTCTTCTTTCTCTAATTGCTTTAGGTGTAAGGTTAGGTTGTTTATTTGAGATGTTTCTTGTTTTTTGAGGTAGGATTGTATTGCTATAAAGTTCTCTCTTAGTACTGCTTTTGCTGCATCCCATAGGTTTGGGGTCGTCGTGTTTTCATTGTCATTTGTTTCTAGGTATTTCTTGATTTCCTCTTTGATTTCTGCAGTGATCTCTTGGTTATTAAGTAGTGTATTGTTTAGCTTCCATGTGTTTGTATTTTTTACAGATTTTTTCCCTGTAACTTATATCTAGTCTCATAGCATTGTGGATGGAAAGATACTTGATATGATTTCAATTTTCTTAAATTTATCAAGGCTTCATTTGTGACCCAAGATATGATCTATCCTAGAGAATGTTCCATGAGCACTTGAGAAGAAAGTGTATTCTGTTGTTTTTGAATGGAATGTCCTAAAAATATCAATTATTTCCATCTTGTTTAATGTATCATTGAAAGCTTGTGTTTCCTGTTTTATTTTCATTTTGGATGATGTGTCCATTCGTGAAAGTGGGGTGTTAAAGTCCCCTACTATGATTGTGTTACTGTCAGTTTCCCCGTTTATGGCTGTTAGCATTTGCCTTATGTATTGAGGTGCTCCTATGTTGGGTGCATAAATATTTACAATTGCTATATATTCTTCTTGGATTGATTCCTTGCTCATTATGTAGTGTCCTTCTTTGTCTCTTGTAATAGTCTTTATTTTAAAGTCTATTTTTTCTGGTATGAGAATTGCTGCTCCAGCTTTCCTTTGATTTCCATTTCCATGGAACATCTTTTTCCATCCCCTCACTTTCAGTCTGTATGTGTCCCTAGGTCTGAAGTGGGTCTCCTGTAGATAGCATATATACAGGTCTTGTTTTTGTATCCATTCAGCCAGTCTATGTCTTTTGGTTGGAGCATTTAATCCATTTACATTTAATGTAGTTATCAATATGTATGCTCCTATTACCATTTTCTTAATTGTTTTGGGTTTGTTATTGTAGACCTTTTCCTTCTCTTGTGTTTCCTGGCTAGTGAAGTTCCTTTAGCATTTTCTTTAGAGCTGGTTTGGTGGTGCTGAATTCTTTTAGCTTTTGCTTATCTGTAAAGTTTTTAATTTCTCTCTCGAATCTGAGTGAGACCCTTGCTGGGTAGCATAATCTTGGTTGTAGGTTTTTCCCTTTCATCACTTTAAATATGTCCTGCCACTCCCTCTGGCTTGAACAGTTTCTGCTGAAAGATCAGCTGCTAACCTTATGGGGATTCTTTTGTGTGTTACTTGTTGTTTTTCCCTTGCTGCTTTTAATATTTTTTGTTTGCATTTAATTTTTGATAGTCTGATTAACATGTGTCTTGGTGTGTTTCTCCTTGGATTTATCCTGTATGGGACTCTCTGTGCTTCCTGGACTTGAATGACTATTTCCTTTCCCAACTTAGGGAAGTTTTCATCTATAATCTCTTCAAATATTTTCTCAAACCCTTTTTTTTTCTTTTCTTCTTCTGGGACCCCTATAGTTCAAATGTTGGTGCGTTTAATATTGTCCCAGTGGTCTCTGAGACTTTCCTCAATTCTTTTCATTCTTTTTTCTTTATTCTGCTCTGTGGTTGTTATTTCCACTGTTTTGTCTTCCAGGTCACTTATCTGTTCTTCTGCCTCAGTTATTCTACTACTGATTCCTTCTAGAGAATTTTTAATATCATGTATTGTGTTGTTCATCATGGTTTGTTTGCTCTTTAGTTCTTCTAGGTCCTTGTTAAACGTTGCTTTTATTTTCTCCATTCTATTTCCAAGACTTTAGATCATCTTTACTATCATTGTTCTGAATTCTTTTTCAGGTAGACTGCCTATTTCCTCTTCATATGTTTGATCTGGTGTGTTTTTACCTTGCTCCTTCATCTGCTGTGTATTTCTCTGCCTTCTCATTTTGCTTAACTTACTGTGTTGGTGTCTCCATTTTGCAGTCTGCAGGTTCATAGTTCCTGTTGTTTTTGGTGTCTGTTCCCAGTGGGTAAGGTTGGTTCAGTGGGTTGTGTAGGCTTTCTGGTGGAGGGGACTGGTTCCGGTGTTCTGGTGGATGAGGCTGTATCTTGTCTTTCTGGTGGGAAGGACCGCCTCGGGTGGTGTGTTTTGTGGTCTCCATGACCTTTTTATGATTTTAGGCAGCCTCTCTGTTAATGGATGAGGTTGTATTCCTGTCTTGCTAGTTGTTTGGCATGGGATGTCCAGCCCTGTAGCTTGCTGGTTGTTGAGTGAAGTTGGGTGTTAGTGTTGAGATGGAAAACTCTGGGAGAGCTCTCGCCAATTGATATTACGTGGGTCCAGGAGGTCTCTGGTCGACCAATGTCCTGAACTCCGCTCTCCCACCTCAGAGCGTCAGGCCTGACACCCGGCCAGAGTACCAAGACCCTTTTGGGAAGTCTGAGGTCTTCTGCCAGCGTTCAGTAGGTGTTCTGTAGCAGTTGTTCCACTTTTAGATGTAGTTTGGATGTATTTGTTGGGCGGAAGGTGATCTCCAAGTCTTACTCCTCTGCCATCTTGAAGGAGCCTCTTTTCCTTCTATTCTTAATTTACTTGGAATTTTATCATGTTGTTGAATTTTATCAAATGTTTTGTTTGCATTTGTCAAAGATGATCAAATGAATTGTCCACTTTTTTTTTTTTGCTGTTAATATAACCGATTTTCTAATACTAAAGCACTCTTACATAACTACAATAAGGTTCAGTGGAATATAATGTATTATTCTTTTAATATGTCAATGATTTCAATTGCTAATATCTTATTTTGACATCTATGTAAATGAGAAGATTGATCTGTAATTTTCCTTTCCTTCCATGCTCATGTTAGAATATAGAATTGAGGTTATACTGTCCTTAACCAACACATTGAGGAAGTGCTCCTTCTTGCGTTTTCTGGAAGTGTTTGTACAAAATTGGTGCTCTTTATTTCCTAAATATTTGGAAGAATTCATTAGTAAAGCCATGTGAGCCTAAATGTGTGTGTGCACGTGTGTATGTGCAGGTGCATATGGAAACTTTTAACAACAAAGCCACACTCTTTAAAATAAAGCACAGTATAAAGATTTTCAATACCCTCTATCAGCTTTGGTAGCTTATGTTTTCTGAAGAATATTCAATTTCATGCAAACTGTTAATGGCATCTACATAAAGTAGTTCTAGTAACCTCTCATTACCTTGAAATGCCTGTAAAATCTGTAATGATGTCCTTGTTCTCTCTCCCTTTTATTTTCCTGAATAGTATTTCTAGAAATTTATCATTTCTATTAATGCATTTAAAGAACCAATATTTGATTTCACTGATTTTTCTCTATTTTTTTATCTGCTTTCTAATTCATTAATTCCTACTTTATCTTTACTTTTTCCTTCCTTCTTCCTTTCTTATGTCTGATTTTTTTCTAGGTTCTTGAGATAAAAGCCTAAATCATGTATTCTCAGTCTTTCTTCTTTTCTAATAAATGCACTCTGGGTAATAAATTTTTCTCTAAGCACATGACTTAGCTGCCACACTCACGTTTTCTTTTGTCATACCATATTATTATAATTTCTTCCAAAACATTGTATAACTTCTGTCTTGATTTCTGCCTTTACCCATGGATTATTTAGAAATAAATTGCCCAATTTCCTGACGATGGGATTTTGTATAATTATTGCCTTCTTATTGAGGTTTAGCTTAATTCAATTATAGCTAGAAAATAAAATCTGAGTGATTTGATACTTTGAAATATATCGAGACTTTCTTTATGAACCAGTGTGTGGTCCATGTTAATAAATATTTTCTAAACACATGAAAAGAACTGAGTTCTGTCATTGTCAGGCACTGTGTTCTATATGTCAATTAGGTCAAATTAATTAATTGTGTAGTTCAAATTTTTATATCATTATCTTTCTCCTGCTATTCTAAGTTGAAATATATGTGATAAAGACTACTACTATGATTGTGAATTTTCTATATCTATTTTTATTTTTGTTAATTTTGCTTTATATACTTTGAGGTATGGTGTTTGCTAAATGAGGAGTTAGAGTTATGACATTTTCTTGTTATACTGACACTTTTACCATTATGAATGCCTCTCTTTATCCCTAAGCAATTCTTTTATTCTTACATTTACTATGTCCATTACAGTAAATCCCCAACATACAAATGAGTTCATAAGAGTGTGTCCATAAGTCCAATTTGTTTGTAAGTCCAACAAAGTTAGGCTAGGTACCCAACTAACACAATCAGCTGTATAGTACTGTACTGTAATAGGTTTATAATATTTTTCAACAAATAATACATAACATAAAAAATAAAGAAAACATTTTTAATCTTATAGTACAATACCTTGAAAAGTACAGTAGTACAGTACAACAGCTGGCATACAGGGGCTCGCATTGAGTGAACATGCAAGAAGAGTTACTGACTGAAGGAGGGAGAGTAAGTGGGAGATGGTAGAGCTGAAGGATCATCAGCAATAGGAGACGGAGGGCAAGTTGCAATTTCACTCATGCCTGACGTTGATGGCACAGGTTCTGGTTCCTTGCTGGATTCAATTCTATCTACCCTCTTGAAGAAACGATCCAGTAATGTCTGGGTAGTAGCTCTTAGCTCTTTTTTTTCTCATCATAGATGATTTGTTAGCACTGGATTGCATTCTGAACGGCTGCTGCAACATTTGTGTACCAACCTATGTATGGGTCCTGTGCCTCAAAAACTAACAATACCTCCTCAAATAAAGAAAATCCCCTTGCCATTTCCTGCATCGTGAATCTCTTCAGTTCTTCAGTTACTTCTTCTTCCTCTTATATCTCCTCATCCTTTCTCTGGGTCTCCAATTCCTGGTGCTTCTTAGCAGTACCAGCTACATCACTGCTGCTTTTAACACTTGCTTCTGGACATCCTGGGTTTGAAATAAAGATACCGCACTACTGTACTCTATATGGTACTGTATAATAAAGTACACAAAAGCACAACCACTTGTAGAGGATGCACACACGTGACAATGTATGCCAGACATGGGAACTAACTTACATGATTGGATGTGCCGACACACGTTCATACCTTTGAAAGTTTGCAACTTGAAGGTTCATATGTAGGGGACTTACTGTACTGGTATAGCTACACCAGATTACTTTTGGTTAGTGTTTACATGGTGTATGATTTTCATTTATTTTTCTTTTAAATTTTTTCTATCCTTATATTTAAATTTTGTATCTTTTAAATAATATATGGTTGGATTTTATCTTTTTAATCAATTCTAATAATCAATATTTTTACTTGGAGTATTTTGCATTTTTTTATTTAATGCCATTTCTATATAGTTGGGCTTATATTTATTTCCTTTGTATTAATTTTATAGTTGTTTATTATTTTACTATTCTAATAATTATCCTAAAGATCACAAGTCATATGCCTTACTTATCACACTTTAAAAAATATTATTTTTACCACTTCCCTGATACTTACAGAAACTTAGAACATTTAAATCAATTTATATCCACCCTCAATTATGTTATTTTCCACATATATTTTAAATTCCTCATAATATTGCTGTTATTGATACAAGTAAGTATTCATTTATACTTATTCACATATATTCCCTTCTCAGTGTTAAACATTTCATTCTGTGTTTTCATTTTCTATTTAATATTATTCTTCCTTTTTCCAAAAGAGCTACCTTTAATTTTTCTTTTAGTGTGGAATGGCTGTTGAAAAATTCTGTTTTTGTCTCTGAAAAATGAATTTATTGCACGTTTATTTTTATTATGCTTATTTTTAAATTATTTTGTTCATTTTTTGACTTTTAACTTTAAAATAAAATGAAACAAAGAAAATCACATTAAACAAATATATACCATAAAACAAACATCCTTCTATAACCACCACCCAGCTCAAGAAATAAAACTCATTCAGTTACCGAAGTGCTCCCTCCATGTCCTCTATTTTCATTTCAGTCCCTACCCTCTCTCACAAAAGGCCACCATTCTGACTTTTATCGTAATTTACTACTTGCTTGATTTTATCACCCCAGTTTGCATTCTTAGACATTACAGTTTAGCCATGCTAATTTTAAAAATACGTGATATGTGATAAAATATGAGAAATATTTTGTCTCTTACAATCAGTATATTCCCTCATCTTTCCTTTCTCTCCCTTACAATTTACTTGTTGAAGAACATGAACTATTAAAATTTTAGACTTTCCCACCGTCTGGATTCCACTGATTGAACAGACATGATGTAGTCCAAAATATTCTTCTGTCCTCTCTATTTCCTGAAAATTGACAACTAGCTCCAAGGCTTGATCAGACTCATGTTCAAACTCTTCAGCAAGAATATAGGCAATACTGTGTTCTTTTATCAGGAGTCATGTAATGTCTGTTTTTTTCTCTTTCTTTTTTTATTTTAGCAATGATTGATATACAAAGCATAAATCTCTTAATTCATTGGGAAGTAAAAAAAAAAAAAATGGATATTTACTAATTCAATTATTTTGTGTTCATTTCTTTACTGGAAGAATTTTAAAAGGAGATACTTACCCTCATCTACTATTTGGTTATCAATTGGTAAAGTTTACATAGGAAAATCAGTATAAATACATGAGTCCCTCCATTTATTTACCCAGTTTTCAAGAGAATGAATCAATTCTGTCATCCTCAGTAGATTAAAAATCAATATTTCCTGTTTAATATAATTTGAAACTCAAGAGATTAAACACACTTCATAGATTTCAATCTTTGCTATATGTATCCTTACTGAAGTTTAAATCATCTTTTCTTTGGCCAGTGAGGCCTATCCAAGTTATCTTCTAAGTCCTTTTGACATGACCCTAATAATCATTGATAGTTTCCTTTCTATCTGGTATCTCAGAATGTCCCAGCTTCACCTTCTACGTTTTCGTCCCCATACCTGGGATCAGTCATTTTTCCCAAAAAGTTCTGGTTACCTTGAATAAAAAATTATATTTCAAGTCTACAATCTGAGTGCACTAGGGATATTCATTGTTACTGGGTTTGTAATTATTTCTAGGACTTTTCAGGGAACAAAGTGAGGATATATAAAGGAATAGATGGATGGATAGATAGATAGAACATTTATAAAATAAATAAAACATTTATAAATAAAATAAAATATAGAACATTTCTAAAATCCTATAATCTCCCTCATGTCCCCTTTCAATCTATGTCTTCCAAGAGTTATCCACTGTTCTCCTGTCTGTCACCATATGTACCCTTTTATGTCTTATTTCTGCCAGTCATCATTATGTCTGTAAAAATCATCCATGTTGTGTGTAGTATTAGTTCATTCATTGAACTAATATTCCATTGTATAAATGTACTGCAATATATTCAACTGTTATTGGACATTACAGTATTTAAATTTCTTGGCTCTTTTCTATACATGTGTTTTGGTGAACATAAACACTCCTATGGATATTTGCCCAAGAATGGAACTGGTGAGCCGTATGATAGACATATTTTTATCTTTGATAGATTCTTCCAAACAGTTTTCCAACATGGTTTTATCACTATACTTCTACCAGTAACGTATGAATGCTCAAGTTGCTCCACATCCTTGCTAACACTTGGTCTTTTTAGTCTTTCTAATTTTACCAATTCTGGTGTGTGTGTGTGTGTGTGTGTGTGCACATGTTTGTGATCTCATTGTGTTTTAAATGCCATTTTCTTAATAAATAATAATTTTGAACATCTTTGCATATGTCTATTGGCCATCTGGACCCCGAGTTTTAACTGGTAAAATTATCTGAAATTCTTTGTTATCACCTGCCTTATGTTTTCACTCTCCATTCCCTGCATGGATCACCTTATCCAGTCCCATAGATTTATTACTATCCATACACCAGTGACTCTTAAATCCAAGACCTTGATATCAGGTCTTAAATCTTTATATCTAAATGCTCAATCTACCTCTCCCATCGCTTCTTCACCTTTGAGTTTTTGGGTTTTTTTTGTTTTGTTTTTTGCCATTTTGCACTTCTTCCTTCTTGACTGGAACATTGATGTGAAGCCTAGAGACTCAGCAGTTATTTTGTAACCATAAGACAATAAACATAAGGACAAAAGCCAACACATTAGAAAAGGTAGAAGTTAAAGATGATAAAAAAAAAAAAAGTAGGTCACTGATGGCACTCTCGAACTGCATAAAGCTGGGCATCTTAGTGTAAGAGACAAATTACAATATTATTAAGCCATTGTGATAGGATCCTCTTTTATTTTAAGTATAATATAATGCTGATACAAGTGTAATCTCAACAAATTCTACTGACTGACTATGTGAATCTACTACATGAAAAAAAAAATTTTGAAAGATTTTCTCTACACAGTGAAATTACTTGTATAACCCAATAGGAAAATTTAGATTCAAGAAATTTGTCAATTTTGTTCTGTCGTGTCCTTAATGTTCATGATTTGTTATAATTCCTAATATACACATTGTACTTATGTGTATGTGCATACACAAAGATAGATATATACGACCTTTTATGTCTTTACAGTTATAATGTATATATACATATGATGTATCAATAAAGGTTCTTTCAATTGCAAGTGAGAGAAAGTCAACTCAAACAAGTTATAGGAAGATCAGGCTTAGATCTGGCCTCAGAAACAATATTCAGAGTCTCAAACAATATTATTAATTATCTCCTTTTCCCTCTGTCTCTCCACTTTTCTTCTCTTTCTCTTCACTTAGTGACCACTTTTCTGTGTGTTGACCTCATTTTCTCATACCATATGGAAGCTTCCCTTATATGGATGGAGATGTGCCCAGAGGCAACTTCAGTTTTGTATCATATCATATCATATCATATCAGCTTATGGTCTAGAGAAAAAAGGAACTCTCAGTTACAGAAAAAGAAATTATCCAAAGATAAAGCTCTATTTGACCCAGCTTCAGTGACTAGTTCAACTTATAGATTCCTATGGTCATGGGGGCAAGTATTATGTTCGTTGGAGTGTGGCAGAGCAACTCATCAAAAGAAACATGATGTCTGATACTATTTCAGGGAATTAATAGACACAGAATAAATAATTAATCAATATCTATTAAGGCCACTATAATGTGTAGGTGTAAACATATGTGTGTGTTTGTGTTACATAAAGAAGCATAAACCTTGATTTTTTTATCCTTCAAAAATAATAGCATCATCTAAGAAATATAAATTTTAGAGGTGATACAACTATAGGCAAAACAAGATAAGTAATCATTGGCCTGGTGAAGCAGAGATTCAATACTAATGAACAATGACTTTCATGTTGAACATTAAAAAGTATGTTTCTTTAGAGACCGCCACCACCATGGGTCACATGCACGTTTCAGGGAAGGGCCTGTCCCACAAGGCTCTGCTCTACTGCCACAGTGTCCCCACCTGGCTGAAGCTGACATCTGACAATGTGAAGGAATAGATCTACAAACTGGCCAAGAAGGGCCTGACTCCCTTACAAAACGGTGTGATCCTGAGAGACTCACATGGTGTTGCACAAGTACGTTTTGTGACAGGCAATAAAATCTTGAGAATTCTTAAGTCCCAAGGACTTGCTCCTGATCTTCCTGAGGATCTCTATCATTTAATTAAGAAAGCTGTTGCTGTTTGAAAGCATCTTGAGAGGAACAGAAAGAATAAAGATGCTAAATTCTGTCTGATTCTGATTAACAGCCATATTCACCAGTTGACTTGATATTACAAGACCAAAGGAGTCTTCCCCCCAGTTGGAAATATGAGTCATCCACAACCTCTTCCCTGGTTGCATAAATGTGTCTGTTGTAATCAAGCATAAAATCATTGTTTAAATAAAAAAGAAAAAGAAGAAAAGTTTGTTTCTTTAAAGATAAATAATTCCACTTTTGGAATGGCAGCATGAAGAGCTCCGTAGCCTGCTACCCAGTGAAACAAGCTAGATAGATAGATATATAGATAGAGGTACAGATTAGATAGATAGATAGATAAATATACATATAGATAAATACATATCTATACATAATTTATACCTCTCAATATATATATAGATCTATATACCAATATCTATTCTATATCTATATCAATATATATATGTTTTCTTTTAAGTCTCTATAAATTGACCTAAGGGCATATAGCAAATGAAAAAAAATTCAAGAAAATATACTAAAACTTGGTAAAAACAGCAAAAGTCTTTAACATTTAAACCATTACCCATTCCATCCCTCACTCCTGCCTAGAAACTCCAACTCCATTCCTTGTGGATGTAGCCAAGAACACAGGACACCTTCTCCCCCCAGCTTTCAGTTAAGGGCCATAGTATCATCTGGGAAGAGCAGGCTGCTAGCATTTCTCATTCCTCCCTCCCCAAGCTACTCATTGCAAAAATTAAATTCTAGGTGAGTGTGGTGGAGAGGTTGGATATCTCTTCCTCCACCAAGTCTCCATTCATATGGTAGAGGCTCCACTCCAATGGCTGGAGACAGAGAATCCTGGTATCCTGATCCTGGAATCCTAATCAGCTCACTCATAGGGCAGAAGTTAAATACTGTGAGAAGCAAGCGGAGAAGGCCAGAGGCTACCACTGTGTCTAGCATCCCCAGTAGTGGTCCAGAGATCTTTTTCCCAGGGGTAGAGAGAGTTTATAAGAACAGAGAGCTCTGAAGCATTCCACAGATGAACTGACTTCATTTGAAACGAAGTGTGGAGGAGTTCAAGCCTAAGGGCCCTCTTGAAAACGATGAAGATTTTGGTGATAAGCAAATAAAAAGAGACTGGTAGCTCCATGAGACAAGCAGCAAAATCACAGGCCAACTGCTTTACCAGAGAAAATTATGAAAAGTGATAGCTAAGACACTTCCTGATATGAGAAAAAACCTCAAATACCTGCCTCAAAAACTATCCCTGTGAAGGGGCCCCAATTTAATTGGATCAAACTGTGGAACAATTAGGATCTAGAGCATGATCAAACCAATAGAGCAATGTGCCAGCAATTAGTGGAATCTATCTAACAACTGGATGTGTCCGGGAAAGGGAGACTCAAAGAAAAGACTGCTAAAATGCTATGCTAATGATACTTGGCTAAATGACTGTTAAAAACACTATCATTCCAGAGTGGCTGTGCACATACCCAAAGGCTACACACTCTGAGATGCAACATAAAAGGCTTTACACTGCAAGGGAAATAGACTTTATTAAAAGAGTCCAGTCAAGCAAACAACAATAAAAAGCCCAGAAATGGTTCAGGGATGCCAGTATCCAGAATTGATACAATAAATAAAACTCTTAAAAAAATACATGTAAATCTTCATGACCTTGGATTAGGCAATGGTTTCTTAAATATGACACATAAAGCATAAGCAACAAAAGAAAAAATAGATAAACTGGACTTCATCAAATTTTAAAACTTCTGTGCTTCAAAAGATGCCATCAAGAAAGTAAAAAGACAGACCACATAATTGGAGAAAATATTTGCAAATGATATATAATAAGAAATTTATACCTGGAATATGAAAATAACTCTTACAACTCAACAGTATAAAGACAAATAATTATAAAGTGGGCAAAAAAACTGAAAAGTCATTTCTCCAAAGAATTTATGAAAATGGCCAACAAACACATGATGAAATGTTTAATATCATTAGTAAGGAAATGCAAAGCAAAAGCATGAGATACTCACTTCACACCCACTAGGATGTCTAGGATGTCTTTAATCAAAAAATTTAAAATAAATATTGACACAGATGTGGAAAAATTTGAACCATCATACACTGCTGGTGGGAATGTAAAATCGGCAGCTACTATGGAAAACAGTCTGGCAGTTCCTCAAAAGTTAAACATAAATTTTCCATATGACCCAGCAATTCCACTCTTAATGATATAACAAGAGGATTGAAATTATATATCCATACAAATACTTGTACATGGATATTCATGACAGCATTATTCATAATAATCCAAAAATGTAAATAGCCCAAATGTCCATCAATTGATGAATGGATAAATAAAATGTGGTATATCCTTACAATGGAATATTATTTGGCTAAAAAATAAATGATGCCCTGATACATGCCACAACATGGATGACCTTTGGAAACATTATGCTATATGAAAGAAGCCGGTCACAAAAGACCACATTGCATATGATTCCATTTATATCAAATATCCATAAAGGCATAGCTATAAAGACAAAATATAGATTAGTGGTTTCTTAGGACAGAAGGGAGGGGGAGGATTGAGTGTTAATGGCTAAATTTGTAGAGGGGTTTTGGGGGGAGGATGATGAAAATGTTCTATAACTGTGGTTATAGTTTTACAGCTCAAAATACTCCATAACCCATTGAATTATACACTTTACTTTTTTTCCTCTTTTCCTCCACCCCCCAGCCTCTTTAAATGGGTGAATTATGTGGTTTGTGAATTATATCTAAATTAAGTTGTTAACAACCAAAAAATAAAGAGAGTATGCATCAATTATGAAAATAATGTATGCTCTTCTGTAAGATTGGCTCTATATAAAATTTTATAATGGAATTTTAAATAATCTAAATACTAGTTTTGTCTTTATATTCTCATGAAGAAATGTATTTTATATGTATATACAATTAGTGTGACTTATCCCATACTTCATAAAAAGAATCAAATCATTTGTGTGAAAACTATAGCCTGTGAGACAGGCTATAATGTAAAACTTTAAATAAATTCAATATGTCAGAGGATTCTGGGCTTAATTCTAATTAGCATTCATTAATATCGTAGTATATAATTACCTCAGCAAGTAGAAGTTGAATTATAAAGTCTATTTTGGTGTAAATAAATCCTAATCTACATTGAAAAGTGTAATGTGTCCAGAACCCCCCCAAAAGAAACATTTTGTCGTGTTTAGATTACTGTAAGAAAAGAATTATAAATTTACTAACAATAAGTTTAATTAATAGATCTAAAATATTTACTTTCAAGATATAGCAATTCAATTTTACACTTTTATAAGTGTTCACATAATAAGATGCATGTTCAAAAGCTCAAATTAAGAGATCTGATTGCCTGAATCAAAACAAAAACGTTGAAAATAACAATTCTGAAAAATAATGGCATGTTTATTTAAAGAATTTACAACCTTTCAGGTAAGCCAAATTTTTTTCCAAAGTTAGCAGAGCCACACAGGAGAAACTTTCAGAATTATTTGCTCGAAGCAATCAGCTTTTAATCAATGTTTCAGGTCAGTCAATATTTTTGGCACTTTTCAAATAACAAGACGCAACTTGTTTTGGCATTTAAAGGAAACTTACTTTTGGTAGCTACCTTCCTTCAATTAATCACTTGTCAATTTAAATCTACATTAGAAAAATTTCTCTATTTATGTAACCTGTATATGACCAGTTCAGGTTGTGCAGGTTCTCACTCTTAATGTCTATGTTTTCTATCTTTTTGTGTATTTTCAAAATGGTTATAAAGTCAACAAAAGAGAAAGAAGGTAATAGGAGTGGTAGGTAATACCTAGGAAGATGGTTATTTTCATGATTCTTCACCTTCTCCAAAATTTCAAATACTTCATTATCTACTTGAGTATCTAATGAATTTATTCCAACATATGACATAACATATTTTATGCATTTTCTATCAATGTGAAAGAGGGAGATAAATCTTTTGAAAATACTTGAATTTTACTGGAAACTTAATACTCCTTTTGAGAAACAAGGCAGTTGTTCTTTTCCACCCAACACTTAATATGCAACTTGTTCAGAATCTTCTTCAGACCATCATGTAATGGTATATAAAGCTGAGATGTTTTATTTATTTGTAATTGAAAAACTGTGGCTGTCTACAGCTGCCACGAGCAAATTGATGATTTGTTTTATAATGTACCCAAAGTAAGTATAACTGTTTTTTTTCTCATTGAATTGAATTATCTAATCATTTGGAATTTTGAAGACTGGTGGCAATATATGTATACATGTATATGTACATATATATGTGTATATATTTATTTATATGTATGTACATATATTTATTAATATGTGTATATATAAACTTCTTGGAACCAAGGAAGTGTTCTTGGATCTTTTAGTAGTTTAACAAATGTTCCATATCATCCTTAGTATTTACCATAGGTTTGAATAAGATACTTTTCCAAATTAAACACAATCTTGTGTACAGAACTTTTTAGTCATATTACCATGAAGAACAAGTGAGTCAAGAAGTTCATTTCTAGAATTAGAAAATTTCTATCCAGGGACAGTCTTCCAAGCGTCATGTTAGATGTTAGGAAATATTGTAGGAATGGTATATTAGCTACTGATAAAAATATCAGACACATACAGAAGATTTCATTTATTGCACTGTTATTGCTTTTAGACATAAAGTTCATAATAAAATTGCTACAGCCAAAGATTTAAATCAGACCCCATAACAGATGCTTCTCTGTAACCCTGTAATAAATTCCCTTTGTCCATCTCTGTATGATTTCAGCTTCAGCTTCAGTGGACAGTTCTCTTTCAGCACACACTTAGCATCTCCGTTTTTTTTGTTGTTTTGTTTTCTTTTCTTTTTGTTTTTCTCACAACTCCTTCTCTGAAGTCAATGAGGGAAAGAAAACCTTTACGTCATCTGGTTCAAGTCCTATTCTACAGAGTAGGTTTCTTTGTGGTCACCAATCATGGAACTATGTTTGGGACAAATTCACAGCATCACACTGTACAGGTTAGAAACAGTCTGTTGGAGAAATAGCAAAGCAACGTTCAACCAGAAGAGAAGTATGCATTCCCAATCATTCCATTTTTTGATAATCGTGTGCATTGCACCACTCCTACATCTTACAGATGCACAAATCTGAAGCTCAGAAATCTTTGCCAATTTATGCTGTCACCCAGTAAGTTAATGGTGGGCTCAAGTTTAGAAACGGGTCTTCTGATTCCAGATCAATGTTTATTTCCTATACCAGTGGTTCTGAAAGTATTTCCTTTGCTTCAGAATCACCCACCAAATTGCTTGTCAAAAATGTAGATACCTAAGGTCCATTCCAGGTCTTTCTCTGCTTTTCTGCCCCACATATCTGAACACATAAATGTCATGAGCTCTTGAGTTTTACAACCTCTTAGGGAGAAACACTGGGGAAAAATTATGATTGCCCCAACTTAAGTTAGGTATCTACCTTGGTATCAGTTAATAGGCAGATAGAAAAAAGACATTTCCACATATAAGGTTAAGCCTCTGCCAAGGCCTAGAGGTTAGAGAGGTATGAGACATTTATGAGGAAGAGGTAGTTCAACCTGAAAAGAATAAAAGATATATGTAGTCAGAAGATAATGAAAAAGTGCCTTGGAATATATCATAGCAGGCTTTGTATGCCAGACTGACTAGTTTGAACTTTATTCAGTAGATAAGAGGAAATCATTAAAGATTTTTTAGCAGAAAGCAACATGTAGATTAAGATTAATCTTCCACCAGTAAGTAAAGTGAATTTGAGTGGAGATGACCAAGAACAGTGATTTGCAAATTTATGTGTATCTAAGAAATATTTATGATGCTAGTTAAAAGAAAATGCATATTCCAGTCACCTGGCCTCAGAAACTGTAGTTCTGTGGTATATTCCAGGAAATGGTATTTGTAATCAACACCTCAAATGTTTCTTATGTAACATACACTGAGGCCAGGTGTTTCATACATGTGTGCACATACATACATACATACTCAATGGTTCCATACATACATACAACATACAAACACAGCATACAAATGTTCCTTGCATACCTAGTATTTGAGAGCTTCTGCTCTGATTTGCCTTTACAGCAATCTTCCTAACCAATGCACTAGAGATGTAATTTGGAGTGGAGGGGAATGTGGTGGACAGAACACAGGCTGCCTCTAAAGTACACAGCTGTGACTTAGGTCAAGCTGACTATTGCCACGCAGGAAAGTAGACCCAGTTTTTTTGATTATCTACTTTTTCAGAAGAAACCAGGTATCTAAATTCTTATGGTAACTTTCTCAATTTTTAAACATGTAATATAATTTGTGTTTGTGTGTGTGTGTGTGCACGTGAGTGCACACAAACCAAACCAAAGAGAACTTTTTGTTGGATTTGGCTCAAGGGCAGCTAATGTAGCTAATGACCTCTGACCTTTCTTGAGTAACCCCACTCCATCCAGGTTATTCCATTTTTGTAAATTTTTCTTACTCTTCTGTGTTCTTGGTGTCATATTCACATTTATTTCTATGGTGTTGTATATGTCAATATGTCCTTTCTAGATATAGACTCTTTCTAAATTAGCCAAATTAGTCCTCAAAAGCAGGGACAACATCCTCCATTTCAATTCTGCTCTACTTACAATGAGCACCTCATAAGTTTGGGCGGGGGTGTTGACTTATGCTAGAGCGATAGATGCCATTTGAGGTCACTGTGTTCTAGTGATAATGACCCTTACAGCCTAGTATTAAAATATATTTGCTAATTAATTTTGAAGATGAAAATAGTCAATATATATTTTTTACTTGTTTCCCTATGCCACATATATTTGTGCATGCAGATCTTCCCTGCATTATTCTCTCTCCATTTCTGCAGCACAGTATATGTTGTATGTTGTGCAAATGTTTCCCCATGCTTACTGTTCAAGTGATTTACCACTGCAGATGTTTGCTTCTCTCTCCCCACCCCAAGATTCTTAGCAAAGATTTGTAAAGAAATACACATCCTTCCTCCTCTCTTCCCTGCCTTCTTAATGTCATATTGTAGAACCTGGCTTTCAAATCTTTTCCATAGAGTTATCATCTTTGGATTTTCTGAACAAAATTGCCTTCTTAGAGTATTAGCATAAGATGAAAATGTGGTGTTCAGAGACTCATGAACAAAACTCACTTGTCTAAATATCAACCAATATAATAGAATAATTTTATATTATCTAAAATTAAAAGGGGATAATTAAGAGCATTGTTCTTCATCTGAAGTTAATTCTTCTGATTGTTATCAAGGGAGCTTGTGGGACTAAGAATAAAAATACAGGTGTTAAATACTGGACTTCGCATATGTACCATATATTGCAATAATAATTATATAATGTATTATCTTACTAGACCTTACGTTTGAAGAGCATTTTGCCATTTACAAAGCATTTTTACCTACTCTATCCCATTTAATCCTCACACTAGTACAGGTTGTATTATCCCCTGTTTTACAGTTAAAGGCTGAGAATTGGTTTACCCAAGCTCACACAACCACCAAGCTGAGGTGCCAACACTCCAATCCAAGTTAAATTATTTATTTGCACTGGACTACTCTACCTCTCTGCCACTTCTATAATGACTTTCAAAGCATCCTTAATTGCATTTTTAACACTTTTCTTGAAATATAATTCAAACATCATATACTTTATCTACTTCAAGTGTACGATGTAAATGCTTTTTAGTATTAAGTTGTGCAACTATAACTAAAATCTAATTTTAGAACATTTTCACCTCCCCAAAAAGAAATGGTATACTCATTAGCAGTCACTCTCCACTCTCTCTCCCTCTAGACCTTGGCAACTACTAATCTACATTCTGTCTCTATGGATTTACCTATTCTGGACATTTCATATAAATTCAATCATGCAATATGTGGTCTTTTGTGTCTGGTTCTCTTCCTGTAGCATAATGTTTGCAAGGTTCATCTATGTTGTGCCATGTATCAGTACTTCATTCCTTTTTATGACTGAGTACTATTCCATTGCATAGATATACAGTTGAACTTTGAACATTATGGGTTTGAACTGTGTGGGTCCACTTACAGGCAGATTTTTTTCAATACAGGTGGCCCTTCATATCAATGGGAGTGTCATCCATGGAGTCAACCAACCACAGATCCTGTACTATGTTTATGATCCACAGTTGGTTGAGTCCACTGATACGGAAGACTTACTATGGGACTTCAGCATCTGGGGATTTTGGGGTCCAAGGCAAGTCCAGGAACCAATTCCCTGGGGATACCAAAGGACAACTGAATTACCTTTTGTTTATCCATCCATTAGTTGGTAGATATTTGTATTGTTTTCACTTTTTGATTATTTAGAGTAATGCTGCTATGAACATTTAGTTGCTTTTTCACATGTAAAATATCCTCAGCATTTTTATTTGGTGTGTCTGTTCAAAGGCCAACAGAGGAGTGTACTTGTGGCTCATTTAGGTATCTGAAAAAAAGTTGAGTATGGCTGGAAGCCTAGAATAAAGATTTTGAAGCAGACAGTGGTGAAAGTTGAAGTTAGAGACCATTTTGAAGATTTGATCTTTTTTCAAAGAGCACATGGAAGTCATTGAAGACTTTTAATCAGGTGAAGTGATTTGTTTGTAATTGTAGAAAGACAACTTTGATTATATTGTGGAGAAAATACTGGAGGGGAGGCAGGAAGACTTATTAGGAGTCTATTTCAGCACCAGCTTTAGAAAAATCAAATCTATGCATCGCTCTCACCCAAAAGATGTTGCTTTATTTCTGTCTGGTACTGAGGCTTCTCTTCAGCTATAGCAGATGCAGTATCCTATGAAGTAATAATTCAAAATGCTCTTAAAATATTTCTCCAGCCTACTTTGATTGTGGGTGGTAACGCTTTCCTTTCTAAGTAACAGTTCCTTGGATCTTTTGGTCGACATTTAGTGTCAGAGTGAGAGAGAATGTCAGAGATCTTCTAATCGGATCCGTTCATATTACGTAAAGTAAAATGAAGCTCAGGGAGATTGTTTCATCAAGATCACATCTGTGTGACATATGTCTCTTGACTTCCAGTAGAATATTATTTCCACACAGCATACTTCTTTTCCCAACTTAGCATCTACCAATCAACACGTATTTGTGGAGAACTTATTTGGGGCCTAGAACTAACTGTGTAAAGTACTGTGAAGATTGTTGAAAATGTAATTCTTTTTAGCCCTTTAGAAGCTGTTGATGAGATGAGGCTTATTTGTCTGAGTTTCTGGATAATAGTAATAGCACTTAGCGTCCCTAGAGGCATGACAAAAGGTAAAGTTCAGCATGATTTGGACTTTCATCCTTAGGCAGGACATCTACTCAAATCCCTGCCTCACAGCTTTTGTGAGCAATAAATGAGATAATGTGAGCTATGTGTCTTTCACAACTTCTGGCACATAGTAAGTGCACAATGATGTTAGGGAAAAAAGTGCATTAACCAAAGGACAAGCTCTATTGGTTGTCTGAGAAGAGAAGAGGGGCATTAATATGGGCTAGAGTCATTGGAAAAGAAGTTATGGAGGTAAGGACACTCTGAATTGGGCTTTGACTGAATAGAAAATACTGCTTCCCTTTCTAGGTCGGTCAAGTAGAGTGAAGTCATACATAGCAAAGGAGTCTGGGGTTGCCTTCTAGAGTTTGCCTTCTTCCTTTACTTAATATGGCCTCCAATGCAACTTTAGAAATAAATGCTCCTGAGAACTTGGAATTTAATGGTATTTTATCACTAGTGGAAATGTATGGTTATTTCAGAATGAGTCATGAAGATTAGCAATATGTTTACTGGTTATATAACATGATTCATAACTTGGAAAAAAATCTAGGTTCGTTTTCAGGAAACATTTTATGGACTTTGAATGCTTGGTTCAAATTTTTTCCTTTGTGGCCTTTTAAGATGTAGTATCTTAGAGAATTGAAACAATAACCTAACAACTTTAAAAGCTATTGCTTCATCCTTTTTCTTTACTCTGTAAAGTAGTGATATGAATTTGCCCTCTTAGCCTAGCTTATTTTCTTCTAATGGAAAGATTTGCTCACATAAAACACATCGGTACAAGTGTGATTAGCCATACCATGTACTGATAGATTTGATCTTAGGTGCAATTGCTTGAACTATTACCATTTACCAGACTTTTCTATCAGGCTCTTTAGTCCTGGTCAATGAAAATTGCTGTAAGTATCCAGAATTTCCTATATTTTTCTTAAGTATTGCACAGAGACCTAAAAGCACATGGTAATTCTAGGATTTCCCAATTGGCAGTTCAAAACTTAGCACAGACAAGCTTGGCTAATTATCTGTCAGCATTTGAGGTGGAATTTAAAACAAGAATGTCAAGTGATGCTTTAAAAATTGAGTATTTTTAGTCAAGTAAATATGAAATAAATGTCAGTTACTTCTTAATTTTGTGATCTGTGGCAAAATACTTAACCTCTTTGATTCTAAGCTGCTTTTTTGAAAACTGGAAATAATAAAACTACCTACATCACAGGGAGCATAAACCATAAAGTAAAATAGTGTATAAGAAAGAAGCTTGTCACCAGCCAATAAAAATAATTTCCCTCTAATGAGCTCTTACTTTGCAAAGTACTTTACTAAATGCATGCATGGGTTTCCTAGGGCTGCCATAATAAAGTACTGCAAACTTCGTGGCTTAAAAGAGAAATTTATTTTCTCAGAATTCTAGAGGCCAGAATTCTGAAATCAAGGTCATGGTCCTGAAATCAGGGTCATGGTCCCTTTGAAGGTTGTAGAGAAGATTCCTTCCTTCTTCTACCTTCTAGTTGTTACTGAAAACCCTTGACGTTCCTTGCTTTGCAGATGCATCACTCCAATCTCTAACTCTGGCTTCACAAGGCCTTCTAGCCTGTGTGTCTGGGACTCTGTCCAAATTTCGCTTTTCTTATAGGGTGTTGTCATATTGGCTATAGAGCCCACCATAATCCAGTATGACCTCATCTTAAATTGATTACATCTGTAAAGGTACTATTTCCAAATAAGGTCATATTCATTCACAGATTCCAAGTGGATATGAATTTTGAATTTTGGAAGAACACTATTCAACCCAGCAGAGAATGCTAAAGTCATTACCTCACCAAATTTTGTTAATTTTGCAAGGTATGTATTGGTATTTTTGTCTTAACACTAAAGTAATTAAAGTTCAGAGCGATTTGACAAGGTCACTATACTCATAACCAGCAGGACCAGTATTCTAGTTTATAGCTGACTGGATTCCAAAACCAACTTTTCACTCTGCCCTTATGATGCTTCTCCACCATTACATAAAATAATAAATTTCAAAACCACTTATCTCCTTACTACTATGGTAGTGCTTATTTGTATGAAAGGCTCGTTACAAAATAGGATGATAATTTACTAGAATTACATATTTTTTATTTTAATACATATTGAAAAATTGTCTTGGGTAACTTCAATTTACGTTTCATCTAACAATATATTATTTTTTTTTCCAAAGAGTAAAAGTTTTCTTCCTATTTTTATTTATTTATTTATTTATACATCTATATTGGAATATAATTGCTTTACAGTGTTGTCTTAGTTTCTGTTGTATAAAAAAGTGAATCAGCAACATGTATACACATATCCCCATATTCCCTCCCGCTTGAGCCTCACTCCCACCCTCCCTGTCACAGCCCTCTAAGTGGTCACAAAACACCGAACTGATTTCCCGGTGCTATGCAGCTGCTTCCCACTAGCTATCTATTCTACATTTGGTAGTGTAAAAGTTATGATAGTGTATATATATCAATGCTACTCTCTCACTTTGTCTCAGCTTCCCTTTCTCCCTCCCCTGTGTCCTCAAGTCCATTCTCCATGTCTGCGTCCTTATTCCAATCCTACCACTAGGTTCATCAGAACCACTTGTTTTTAGATTCCATATATATGTGTTAGCATATAGTATTTATTTTTCTCTTTCGGACTTAATTCACTCTGTATGACAGACTAGGTTGATCTACCTCCCTACAAATGATTCAATTTCGTTTCTTTATAGGGCTAAATAATATTCCATTGTATATATGTGCCACATCTTCTTTTTCTATTAATCTGTTGATGGACACTTAGGTTCCTTCCATGTCCTGGCTATTGTAAATAGTGCGGCAATGAACATTGTGGTACATGGCACTTTTTGAATTATGTTTTTCTCGGGGTGTATACCCAGTAGTGGGATTGCTGGGTCATATGGTAGTTCTCTTTTTAGTTTTTTAAGGAAACTCCATACTGATCTCCATAGTGGCTATATCAATTTACATTTCCATCAACAGTGCAAGAGAGTTCCATTTAATCCACACTTTCTCTATCATTTAATTGTTTGTAGATATTTTGATGATGGTCATTCTGACTGGTGTTAGATGATACCTCATTGTAGTTTTGGTTTGCATTTCTCTAATGATTAGTGATGTTGAGCATCCTTTCATCTGTTTGTTGGCAATCTGTCTATCTTCTTGGAGAAAAGTCTATATAGATCTTCCACCCATTTTTTGATTTGGTTGATTGTTTTTTTACATTGAGCTGCATCACTTGCTTATATATTTTGGAGATTACTCCTTGTCAGTTGCTTTGTTTGCAAATATTTTCTCCCATACTGAGGGTTGTCTTTTTGTTTTGTTTATGGTTTCCTTTGCTGTGCAAAAGCTTTTAAGTTTAATTAGGTCCAATTTGTTTATTTTTGTTTGTATTTCCATTACTCTAGGAGGTGGATCAAAAAGCACCTTGCTGTGATGTATGTCATAGAGTGTTCTGCCTATGTTTTCTTCTAAGACTGTTATAGAATCTGGCCTTACATTTAGGTCTTTAATCCATTTTGAGTTTAATTTTCTGTATGGTATTAGGGAGTGTTCTAAATTCATTCTTTTACATGTAGTTGTCCAGTTTTCCCAACACCACTTATTGAAGAGGCTGTCCTTTCTCCACTGTATATTCTTGCCTCCTTTATCAAAGATAAGGTGAGCATATGTGTGTGGGTTTATCTCTGAGCTTTCTATCCTGTTCCATTGATCTATATTTTTGTTTTTGTGCCAGTACCCTACTGTCTTGATTACTGTAGCTTTGTAGAATAGTCTGAAGTCAGGGAGCCTGAATCCTCCAGCTCCATTTTTCTTTCTCAAGATTGCTCTGGTTATTCGGGGACTTTTGTGTTTCCATACAAACTGTAAAGTTTTTTTTTCTAGTTCTGAGAAAAATACCATTGGTAATTTGATAGGGATCATTGAATCTGTAGATTGCTTTGGGTAGTAGAGTCATTTTCACAATGTTGATTCTTCCAATCCAAGAACATGGTATACCTCTCTATCTGTTTGTATCATCTTTGATTACTTTAATCAGTGTCTTATAATTTTCTGAAAACAGGACTTTTGTCTCCTTAGGTAGGTTTATTGCTAGGTATTTTATTCTTTTTGTTGCAATGGTAAATGGGAGTGTTTCCTTAATTTACACTTCAGATTTTTCATTGTTAGTATATAGGAATGCAAGCAACTTCCCTGCATTAATTTTGTACCTTGCTACTATACAAATTCTTTGATCAGCTCTAGCAGTTTTCTGGTGGCATCTTTAGGATTGTCTATGTTTACTATCATGCCAACTGCAAACAGTGACAGTTTTATTTCTTCTGTTTTGATTTGGATTCTTTTTTATTTATTTTTCTTCTCCGATTGCCATGGCTAAAACTTCCAAAACTATGTGGAATAATAGTGGTGAGAGTGGGCAACCTTGTCTTGTTCCTGATATTAGAGGAAATGTTTTCAGTTTTTCACCATTGAGAATGATGTTGGCTGTGGGTTTGTCATATATGCGCTTTATTATATTGAGGTAGATTCCCTCTATGCCCACAGTTTGGAGAGTTTTTATCATAAATGGGTGTTGAATTTTCTTCAAAAGTTTTCTGCATCTATTGAGATGGTCATATGGTTTTTCTCCTTCAATTTGTTAATATGGTTTATCACATTGATTGATTTGCGTATATTGAAGAATCCTTGCATTCTTTGAATAAACCCCACTTGATTATGGTGTACAATCTTTTTAATGTGCTGTTGTATTCTGTTTCCTAGTATTTTGCTGAGGATTTTTGCATCTATATTCATCAGTGATATTGGCCTGTAGTTTTCTTTTTTTGTGACATTTTTGTCTAGTTTTGGTATCAGGGTGATGGTGGCCTCATAGAATGAGTTTGGAAGTGTTTGTCACTCTGCTACATTTTGGAAGAGTTTGTGAAGGGTAGGTGGTAGCTCTTCTCTAAATGTTTCATATAATTCACCTGTAAAGCCATCTAGTCCTGGGCTTTTGTCTGATGGACGATTTTTAATCACATTTTCAATTTCAGTGCTTGTGATTAGTCTGTTCATATTTTCTATTTCTTCCTGGTTCAGCCTTGTAAGGTTGCACTTTTCTAAGAATTCATCCATTTCTTCCAGGTTGTCCATTTTATTGGCATATAGTTGCTTTAGGAGTCTCTCATGATCCTTTGTATTTCTGCAGTGTCAGTTGTTATTTCTCCTTCATCATTTCTAAATCTATTGATTTGAATCTTCTCTCTCTTTTTCCTGATGAGTCTGGCTAATGGTTTATCAATTATGTTTGTCTTCTCAAAGAGCCAGCTTTTAATTTTAATGATCTTTGCTATCATTTCTTTCTGACTTGATCTTTATGGTTTCTTTCCTTCTGCTAACTTTGGGTTTTGGGGGGTTTTTGTTGTTGTTGTTCTTCTTCTTTCTCTAATTGCTTTAGGTGTAAGTTTAGATTGTTTATTTGAGATTTTTCTTCTTTCTTGATGTAGGATTGTATTGCTATAAACTTCCCTTTTAGATCTGCTTTTGCTGCATCCCATAGGTTTGGGGTCATCGTGTTTTCATTGTCATTTGTTTCTAGGTATTTTTTGATTACCTCTTAGATTTCTTCAGTGATCTCTTGGTTACTTAGTAGTGTATTGTTTAGCCTCCATGTGACTGTATTTTTTACAGATTTTTTTTCCTGTAATTGACATCTAGTCTCATAGTGTTATCATCGGAAAAGATACTTGATACAACTTCAATTTTCTAAAATTTAACAAGGAATGATTTGTGACCCAAGATATGATCTATCCTGGAGAATATTCCATGTGCCATTGAGAAGAAAGTGCATTCTGTTGTTTTTGGATGGAATGTCCTATAAATATCAATTAAGTCCATGTGATATAATGTGTCATTTAAAGGTTGTGTTTCCTTATTTATTTTCATTTTGGATGATCTGTCCATTGGTGTAAGTGGGGTGTTAAAGTCCCCTACTATTATTTTGTTACTGTCAATTTACCCTTTTATGGCTGTTAGCATTTGCCTTATGTATTGAGGTGCTCCTATGTTGGGTGTATAAATATTTACAATTGTTATATCTTCTTCCTGGATTGATCCCTTGATCATTATGTAGTGTCCTTCTTTGTCTCTTGTAATAGTCTTTATTTTAAAGTCTAATTTTGTCTGATATGAGTATCACTACTCCAGCTTTCTTCTGATTTCCATTTGCATGGAATATCTTTTTCCATCCCCTCACTTTCAGTCTGTATGTGTCCTTTGGTCTGAAGTGGGTCTATTGTAGACATCATATATATGGGTCTTGTTTTTGTATCCATTCAGTCAGTCTATGTTTTTCAGTTGGAGTGTTTAATCCATTTACATTTAAGGTAGTTATCAATATGTATATTCCTATTATCATTTTCTTAACTTTGGGGGGTTTGTTTTTGTACGTCTTTTCCTTGTCTTGTGTTTCCTGCCTAA